>NC_136544.1:21999585-22122085 GCF_910591455.1 Pholis gunnellus
GCTTTTAGTTGTGTTGAGAGAATCCGTTTAATTGTTGGAATGCTTTTAAGCATTCCAAGTATTGTTATCCTGTTTTCTTTATTCTTCTGTTTATATTTCTTCCGTACGTTTTTTGACACGCTAAGGCTCCTTCATATTTTAAGCTACAGAAACCGTTCGAATATCAAAATGTTCAGCTCTTTCAGGAGACGAGTGCTCTGTCTCTTCATATTTCTAATATTTAAACTTTTTGAATTATTAAGCTTTTTGCATATTTTTTTTGAATGGGTTTCTATGGAGAATATTTTCAAATAATTCTTCAACTTTCAAATCCTTCTACTTCCTCATACTTTCAGCGACAGACACCATTTCAACTTTAAAATACTGAGAAAATCTTAAGCTATTATTGTATGTTATAATCTTTTTGATATCTTTTATAATTTTTGAACTGTCCCATTTTAACTTTTATGAGTTTTTCAGTCCTCTTCTGCCTTTATAATGGGTGTGTATTGCGTAGCTTAGAGTGCGTGATGTCACCGCTAGAGTGAAGAGCAGCTTCAGATTCTTGTGAAAAAAATATTTGTCTTTTGCCTTCGACTCCACAATTTTAACTCTTCATATATATTTTTTAGTTCATACAGTAGCTAATCCTGTCTTCTCGTTAAAAAGTGATTGTGGAATCCCACAGATTTACACATTTGGCAGAAAATCACTTAATTGAGAGGAAAAACCAACTTTCTGCTCCATAGAGACCAATGTTAAATCTTGCCGCAAAAACATCTTCCACAGAACTCGGTACCCCATTTCTACATCGCCAGTTTAGCCACATTTTTTACACTACAGACACAATTTTCACAGGATCTGTTGTTCAACTCATCCTTCCGCTCATGTATTGATATCGGAGCAATAGGAGGTACGGTTATGGGGTTTTTGAGGATTTGTTTGAGAGGTGTTTCCCTGTCTGTTCTCCATGAACAGGCTGCTGGCACACAGGTGTTTCTAATTAGGGATGTTTATAAACACCAGGTGCGTCCTCACCATGGCAACCAGTTACACACACGCACGCAGGCACGCTCTCTCTCTACACACACACACGACTTGGAGATATTCAGTCAAAGGCATTTTTAGACCTCCTGTCTGCATGTCTGCATGTCTGCCTGTCTCACTCACTCTGTACATTTCTCAGTTCTCCATGAACAGGCTGCTGGCACACAGGTGTTCGTGATTAAGGTAATCAGCAATGTTGATAAACACACAGACTCACAGACACACGCGCACATACACTTCTCTCTCTCTCTCTCTCTCTGTGTCTCTCATTCAGTCATTCAGGTCTTGGATACTTTTAGAGGACCCCCCACACACACACTTATTCTAACGCTACTAATACTTCTACTACTTATAATACTTCTACTAGAACTACAACTTCTACTACTACTAAAACAAATATCGCTACTGCTGACATTTTTTAAGCCACAGAAACCATTAAAATATTAAAATGTTCAGCTCTTTCAGGGGAGGAATGATATGACTTTTCATATTTGTAAGCTTTAAACTTTGAATTATTCAGCTTTTTGCAATCTTTTTTTAATTGGATATCTATGGAGAAAATCTTCAAATCCTCTTAAACTTCTTCAACTTTCAAAGCCTTCTTCTTTCTCATACTTTCAGCTACAGACGCCATAGTTAAACATTTCAACTAGAAGGGTTTTCAGCAGTGCAATTTAAATGCTTTCAGGCTACAACATTTTTCAGACAGGTAGTCTCCCATTTCTAAATTTTCAGCAATTTGTAATCTTTAAACTTTTTGAATTATTAAGCTTTTTGCAATTCTTTTTTTGAATTGGATATCTATTTTCAGCAATGTTTCTGCAATTAATTTCAGCTTTCAACTACTACTACAACAAATATCACTACTACTGACATTTTTTAAACCACAGAAACCGTTCAAATATTAAAATGTTCAGCTCTTCCAGGAGAGGGGTGATGCTGACTTTTCATATTTGCAATCTTTAAACTTTTTGAATTATTAAGGTTTTTGCAATTTTTTTTTAATTGGATATCTATTTTCAGCAATGTTTTTGCAATTCATTTCAGCTTTCAGCATTCCAACGCATTTTCAGCAGGAAATGCATTTTCTAGTTAGGACCTATTGTTCTTCTAATGTTTATTATTATCGTATTATTATTAACCGTGCTTGGGATACTGAAATTTGGCAGCAAGGCAGTCGTGACGAAAGTTGCAGTCTGATTGGAGATTGGGGTGTGCAGCTGTGGGAAAAAATATCGGCTCGATAGCGCCCCCTTTTGAGCACCCCAAGATGGGACGTACAAAAACTCCTCTTGGAGTTATTCTCTAAACCAAACAGGAAGTCGGACATCTTGAATTTTATGATGTTTTTTGGCCGTTTCAAGGAGCCCTACTTTAACGAACTCCTCCTACAGATTTAACCCGATTGACTCCAGATGTCAGTCTGCTCTTGAGACCTTGGCAGTGAAAAGTTATTCAAAGATCAAAAAGTTATCGTACTATGTACCCGCGGCATCAAAAAAACACCATTCGCCACAAAACAGGAAGTTGTTGTAACTCGGCCGTACATTGTCTAATCTGCTTCCCAGATAGGGAACCGTTACATAGCGCCACCTAGTGGCAACAGGAAGTTATACGTTGTGTACTTTGACATCCTGCTCCTCACAGATTAATCAGATCCTTTTAAAATGTTGCCAGGAGAGCCTTCAGACCTTGATCATGCTTCACTGTGAAGATTGTAAGAAGTTGTTGAAGGGCGGCGACGTGACGACTCGGCGAATTTCAATCCTTCGCCGTGAACGAATAAACTGATGTAACTCGACTCCACATCATCAGATCTTTACCAGATTTCACACGTTTGATGAGACTCCAGGCCTGAAGACATCTGCAGGTCAATCATGTATCATAGTCATAGCGCCACCTACTGGTGACAGGAAGTTAACGTTTCTCTTATCAGATCAACATCAAATTAGTTCCACACAAATGTAAGAAGTTCATAATGGCAGTTCATGAAGCTTTTGATGTTCCGTCGAATGCTGTCGCCGTGGCGGCGCAGTCTTCCCGTGAAAAACGAAGGTAATTTTGAGGCTAAAAATGCTCGAAACATAAGCAAACTCATGTTGTTACATATTATGGTTGTAATGCTTCAGAGGGGCAAATCGGCTCAATAGCGCCCCCTACAAAATTTCGACGAAGCAGCCCTCGCAGTACGTTTCACATAAATGTGCTAAATTTGGTGGGCACATGTATCACATGAAGACTTAAATAAAAGTCTCTTGGAGCCATGCTCTAAACCCAACCGGAAGTCAGCCATTTTGAATTTAGTATGAATTTCTAGTGTCGTTTTTGCCATTTGCAGGTGCCGTACTTTAACAAACTCCTCCTAGGGAATTAATCAGATCAGTTTAGAATTTGGTTGGAACAACCTAAAGACCTTAGTGATTAAATGTTGGACGTGGATGTGGTGTGGCGGCCATTTTACATGGTTCGCCATCATCCATCAAACTGTTGTAACTCGACTGTACTTTGTCAAAACTGTCCCAAACTTGACATGCTTGTTGACTGTCATGACTTTAGGACTTCTGCATGCCAATATTAACTCATTGTCATTGCGCCACCTACTGGCAACCACTGACGTAAGCAGGATTCTATAGTTACAGCGGCCCAAACACTGAACTTATTGAAAGGGTTCGTGGGCACACCATGAGAAAAAGACTTCTCTGATCTAAATATGTTTAAACTAAGATGCTTGGAGAGCAGAAATTGGATAAAAAAGGTTTCCAAATCGCGCTTGTACGTGGAGTTTTCATTAATAGTAAATTGAATTGTTATTGTTCGTTTTGGAACAGGCCGTAATGTAAAGTAATTTCATGCAACGTGAAGTTTGTTTAATAAAATCAAACTGCACCTAGAATAATCTATATGATAGATTATTCTACATTGGCTCACCTTTTAATTCTTTATCTTTTTTTTCCACATGAACTATACATTCTCCTATTTCTCCTCGGTCTTAAGAGCTGGCAAAATGCCCCGGCTACGCCATCAGTCGACACAGGAAATACCGTTTAACTCGTGCACGCGGTGACTGATGGTCACAGAAATACACGACCGCATCCACCAGAGTCCTGCCAGAACCCTCGACATGCGTGAGTATGCGAGGGCCCGATCAATGCTGCTCGCAGCTTTAATTATAGTCGTTACTCTTTTAATCTAATAACAATAAGAGTTTATATATATATATATATATCAGTGCTGGGCAAGTTGACGCGTTTTTATCGCGTTAACACATTAATTAATTAACGCCGACAATTATTTTATCACGCGTTAACGCAGTTTTTTTATTTATTATTAAGCAACATTTTTAACACAAGAACCGGCAGCGAGTGGTGAACAGCTGTTTGTGGCGTCTCTTCCTGTTTCCTTCGCCTACATTCCCCTGGGTCCTAAGTCCCTCCATGTACAGCTTCTTATCACCCTCTATGTACCAACGTATATTTATAACAAACACCACACATATTACGCTAATCAGCGTAGCATAGTGTCTGACCAACATACCAAAATAAGAAATGATTCATTTAAATTATTGTTTAGAGTTTTTAAAGTGTTTAGTTTGTAATATGTATAATAATCATATCATTTAGTTATCACTACTGAGAGTTTAACAAACATAAAACATGACGTAGATAGGTTTCAGGTTTCAAGATATATATTTAAATTCATCTCTGACACACATGAAGATAAAGTTGTGAACACCGGCTGAATATCTATGATCAGAATCATTATAACTGTGTTATAACTGCTGATGGGTGAAGAGAATCCTGTTAACAAGAACCTGATTTATTTAGTGTTTGCAAATCAAATGTTTTTGAATTCATTATTGAATTTTGCGCATAACTGTGATTAATCGCAAAAAATTCATGCGATTAATCACGATGTGTATATATATAAGTGTGTATATATATATATATATATGTATATATATATATTTATGTATATATATGTATATATATGTTTATATATGTATACATATGTATATATATGTATATATATTTATGTTTGAAGAAATCATCCTGCTGTTCTTTTATGAGACGATCAAGTTTTATATTTATGAACAACGTTTAATGAAATAATCACATTTCATCTGGTAATCATACATCTTCTTTAAGGCACACGGTTATAAACATGTAATAAACATGTAATATATTGATAAATGGAGACTCATAATCAAACATTCTGACTAAATGAATCAATTCAAAGTGAAACCATAAAATAAATTAATAAATATTTTCTTCTAAATAAATGTTGATTTTGATGACACAGTGACGTCTTCATGTCTTCAGTTGGTCTCACTGGAAGAGAAAGGTCAGAGGTCAGTTGTGTGACGCTCAACTGACACCTGTAACTCACGCTGATGTAATCAGATTACCTGAATGAGGTCATCGTGTCGCTGTGCTCGGGGGCGAAGGTGACGCCCCGACCTGCTCTCTCCTGAGACCCGGTGCTGCTGCCCAAGCTCTTCCTCATGACACCTGAACCACAAACATTATTATTATTTAATACCTTCTAATAAACAGGATTAATGTGATTATTGTGTTTTATTGCAGTGGGTCCTCCTCACCTGCAGGGGGCAGCACCTCCAGTCTCTGCAGGCTGCTCCTGCGAGGGTTCCCAGTCTTGGAGAGGCGGCGTTGGCGTTGGTTCAACATGGCCGCCGGGGAGACGATACCAGGGGGCGGGACTTTACCCATCCTCAGGTACAGCTCCTCGATCTCTCGCTTCTGATTGGCCTGCAGGTTCTGCACCTCCACATGGTGTCTGGGATTCAAAAGGGTTCAAACTTTATTCATTGTTATTTCTTTCAGTTACATATTATTAAACTATTACGATCAACCAATCACCTTTCGCGAAGCTCCCGCAGCTCCGCCCACATCTCCTCGTTGTTGCTCTCTGATTCGTCAGAGCTGACGTAAGGCGCCGAGCGGCTGCCCGGCGGCCCCTCCCACAGGCTGACCCTCAGCCTCCGACCCCCCCCCCTCCTCCTCTTCTCCTCCTCTTCCTCCTGTCCACGAGGGTTGCCGTGGAAACCCTGGACACGAACAGGCGGGCAGACCTCGACCGCCGTGCTCCTCTCTGATTCGCTCGAGCTGCTCGCTGAGCGTTCTGATTGGTTTGCCCCGGAGGGAGGCGGGGAGTGGGCGGTGGGTGTGGCCTGGCAGAGGGGGCGGGGCTCCTGGTGACGGACAGCAGGAATGAGTTCAGAGGGCGTCACCTGGAAACGCCCGACGTTTAAGACTGAAGGTGTGTTCACTGAAAGAGAAGAAGAAGCGCCGGGAGCGAGGACGGTCTCTGAGAACCAGACAAACGATCAGTGAGTCATCAGGTCGGTGTGATGTCACTTTGTGATGTCAGCATGGACTCACCTTGAGGAGGCGGAGCTAAGTCAACCTTCAGCTGAACAGGACTGAGAGGCTGAAATGAATGAATGAATGAATGAGTGAGTGAACATATAAATGAATGAATTAAACCAGCTTTCTCTCGTCCTCTAGAAATCAGGAAGCTCACCTGTGCCTCAGGTGTGTCGTGGGTTCGGCTGTCGGGGGCGGAGCCTGTCTGATGGGCGGGGGGGCTGTAGGACAGCTGGGAAGAGAAGGAGCCGAGGAACTTAGGACCCATGGAGGGAGACGTGGGGGGAGGGAGAGGATGAAAGCCCTGGTTGGGGGTCCCAGACGGGGGCATGAAGGACTGGACCATGCTCATGGCGAGAGAGAGCACGTTGGCCAGAGAGAAGAGAGGCTGGTCGGGGGGGGGGGCAGTGAGGGTGGAGGCTGGGAGCTGAGGAAGAGGAGGAGGTGAGGAGGGAGGAGGTGGAGCTCAGGGCCGTGTAGGGGGAGTACGGGGGAGACAGGGGGAGGTGGGAGGGAGGAGGCGGGGCCGAGTCTGGGGGGGGGTAATGGACGGGGGTGGAAGCTGGAGAGAGAGAGGGGGGGGGGGGAGATCATCAACAATGGGAGATATAAAATCAACATCAGGGGCCCCAGAACAGTTCCAGCCATGTTGTTTTACATCAGTTTCATTTTAAAATGCTCATAATCCTGAGACACATTATGTTTTCACACGTCGTTCTATTGAGTCCTGATGCTCCTTTAACGTGGGGGGCGTGGCCTTTAGCGTGGGGGGCGTGGCCTTGCCAACTTGCCTGTGCCGGTATTTTCAAAATGACAGCCATCACAACAAGCACATGTTATGGAAAAAAGAAAGGTAAGCATGATATTCATATTTCAAATGTTTTTTATGTTGTATTTTGATTGTTTTTAGTAAGTAAACATCTAAAGAAGAAAAACAACTCATTTATTAACGTTCACTGTGGTGCACGTCAGGACTCTGTTCTTCTGTTTATTTCAATTGTTTAGTAGAGACTCTGTGACAGAGAGGAGTCAGATTCAGACCTAGACCAGAAGATGAGAGTCCACTGGCCGGGACAGGAGAGGGTGAGAGTGAGGAGGTCTATGGAACGAACACGTGAACGAACATGTGAACGAACACGTGAACGAACACGTGAATGGAGAGGTGAGGTGCTGACATACCCGAGGTGGTGTGGGAAGACTGTGACCTCAGCGGTCTGACGGGGGGCGTGGCCTCGTGGTCGACGTAGAAGTCTCCGCCCTTCAAGGGGGAGGGGTCTGAATCTGCAATGTCTGATGGGAAAAAAACGCGCTAGTTAGCCGTTCTTTAGAAGATTTAATCTTACTTTGATTGTTTATTATCTGGTTTAGTGATGAAATTGTCAAATCAAATATTTCAGTTGCTTCTTGCGGGTTTGATATTATGTTTACTGATTATATTAAATTATTTTGTCTCAAATCAATTGAAGTGAATCCAAATGTTCAGAGAATCGTGACTTCTGTCAGGAAACTTGAATCTAACTTTAATATTCTACACCGTCTGTTATACCAGGAAGTGAAGACGAGGACGGAGTCCTGGAGAAACCCTGCAGAGACAGAAGAAGAACGTTGAGGACAAAGAAGAAGAAGAAGAAGAAGAAGAAGAAGAAGAAGAAGTGTTGGACAGACGAAGGTCACATACAGGTGAGTCCGTCAGCGAAAGGTGAGACGACCTGCTGCTGTCGGCCGGCTGCTGTTGATGCACCGTCATCATAGACTCCGCCCTCTTGATGATGTCATACATGCGGAGAATGAACCCTTCTCGCTCCAACGGCACGATGAAGTCTCTGTGGATCTGAGACAGATGTTATGATTTACTCCAGAGAGACAAACACATAACATGACAAACAGTTAAAGTACGGCGGCCTCAGCGCCTCACAGAGAGACGGCCGACCACCGCTGGACCACCGCTGGACCACCGCTGGACCACCGCTGGACCATCGCTAGCGTGTGCTACTAAACCTCATGTTGGTTAAAACAACCATGACTCATTTTCAGACTCATTCAGTCGAATGAATTTATTCATGAGATCTCTGAACAGTTTGTAAAGTATTGACTCGAGCAGCCACCAACATCTCACTGACACGACTCCATCTCAGCCTCTGCAGCAGCAGCATCCTCACGGCTCATTAGAAGCTGCTTCAAGTCTCTGGAAGCTCTTTTCTTTGTAGTTTATATAATTATTATTGGATGGCACTCACCATCACAGAGGCGATGTCCTCCGGGTTGTCTCCGTCCAGGTCGAACTTGAAGGTCACCATTTTACTGTTGTGGGTCTGCAGCTGACACTCCACCACGCGGTCCGCCATGTCGGACACCTGAACGCACTACGAGGTGTTACACAGTGTGTTGAATATTTAAATGTATTTATTAACGCTATATATATATTATATGTGAGGCGACGTCACCCCTGTGATCCTCAGACGAGCCCTCGCTCTCCGCCGGAACTGCTTCGTAGCCGCCCGGCGGCTCACTTCCTGGTTGCCCTTGTCTGATTGGCCGTCGTTGCCGTCACTCAAACCTGAGGTCACGTCGGAGGCGTAGCTACAAAACCAGGAAGTGAAGAGAGGAGAAAGACAGAGGTCATTTTGATGTTGGTCTTCATAAGTATAGAGATAAATGTGTGTGTTACCTCTCAATAGGTGAGGAGAAGCCGCACACTGATCCAGATGGCTGTCGCTCGGCATTGTGGGACACGGCGATGCTCTAGTGATGACACGAACGGAGAGATTTAGATTCAGTTCTGTTTTCCCATGATTCATAGGGAAAACCACCTCCAGAAGGTCAGTGAGACGTCTCACTTTATAATCTGATCGGTCTTCATAATCTCAGAGCGTAGAATCATTTATAACTCTAAAAATATTACTTTTAAAGCTCTCGTCTTTAGCCCCGCCCCTTGCCTGTATTAGGCCCGCCCCCCAACCCACCTTCGGGTAACGCAGCACGGGAAGGGGCGGAGCTTTGGATGGAGACCGGATTAAAGGGGGAGGAGCCTGGGGTTGAGGGGTTTCCTGAGCCACTGGAGCAGGGGCGGGGACAGAGTAGAGGGGGGCGTGGCGAGGGACTGCAGGGGGTGTGGCTTCGGCCTTCTCCAGCACACCTGCATCCATCTCATGGTCCACTGCCGACAAGAAACATGAATAAAGATTAAATCATTATAATAAATGATAAACAATGACAAATAAATATGATTATAGACACATTATTAACCCTGACATGTAGCCGTCGTGTACTCATCTCCGTCTCCTTCCGTCCTGCTGGAGACGCTTCTCGTCCCAGAA
Organism: Pholis gunnellus; assembly: GCF_910591455.1. Lineage (NCBI taxonomy): Eukaryota > Metazoa > Chordata > Actinopteri > Perciformes > Pholidae > Pholis > Pholis gunnellus. The sequence continues at coordinate 22,009,313 of NC_136544.1, forward strand.
TCCTCTCTGCTTACCGATGTCACTGTTGCCGTGGGCGGGGCTTGTATCCAGGAGGGGGCGGGACCTAAAACAGCTGCTGAGTCCTGCTGTTAAAACATAAAGAGCTGACTTTTTCTTTTGTTTAATTAATAATCAAATCAATCAAATATCTTGAATAGATATTGAATATATTGAACCAAGAAAGATTATAGATTTGAACACTGAGTTAATAAAATAAAAGGTTTAATCATCACATATTTATCTCTGATGCTGTTTAACAGACTAAAGAATATAATCAGTTATAAAGCTTTTTTTAACCTCCATATTCTTAATCTAGCAGAATAAACCTGATATAATGTAGAATATGAAGACATTTTAACATGTTTATTATTATGCATTCATAACCTGCATATAAACAGTTATTAACTAACAGTATAATACAGTTATTAGGAGCAGTCTGTGTGTCACAGAAACAACTTTAGACACACCTGATTGGCCGGTCTGTGATTGGGCGGTGTCGACGTCCGGGGCGTGGCCTCAGCCTCCAGCAGGCGGCGGCGTTTCTCCCGCTGACGCTTCACGGCCGTCACTCGGTGTCTGATCGCTTTGGCCACCGGCTTGTAGTCCGCCTCGCACAGGAAGCCCAGCACCACCTGAGAGAGACACAGACAGTGAGACCACCTCAGCTACGTCATCAACACGTCGCGGTGTCGTGATGTCACGGTACCATCTCCTGGGCGACCTCCTCCGGAACGTCCTTGTACAGCTCGAACAGGAACTCGATGGCGTTGTTGTCCTTGTACTTCCCGTGGAGCTTCTTGTTGTGGTCCATCCGGAGCCACAGCTTCAGGGCCGCCTTCGAGCCGTCGTCCTCCTCGGCCAGATCTACGTCGACCCCCGGCTGCTCCTGGAAGAACCGGTGGTCCAGCAGGTCCTGAACCGTGAACCTGCAGCAGGAAACACCAAAGACCCGAACCGGAGAACGGGTTCAGACGAGTCCAGTTAATCAGTCAGTGAGGTTTATTTTGTAGTGACAGAAGCTTAAGACTCATTTTAAATTGATAGAAATTTGAATATCTATATATCAGTGCTGGGCAACGATTACAATTTTTAATCACATGATATTTTTTGCGGTTAATCTCATTGTTATGCATAAAGTTCAATAATGAATCTAAAGTAGTGTGTTGAGCTCTTCTATGTTAAAGTGCTGCTCTATGAACTAAAGGTCAACAACATTTGGTTTAAACACGTTAAACTCATCAGGTTCTTGTTAACAGCAGGATTCTCTTCACACAGCAGCAGTTATAACACAGTTATAATGATTCTGATCATAGATATTCAGCCGGTGTTCACAACTTTATCTTCATGTGTGTCAGAGATGAATTTAAATATACATCTTGAAACCTGAAACCTATCTACGTCATGTTTTATGTTTGTTAAACTCTCAGTAGTGATAACTAAATGATATGATTATTATACATATTACAAACTAAACACTTTAAAACTCTAAACAATAATTTAAATGAATCATTTATTGTTGGTATGTTGGTCAGACGCTATGCTACGCTGATTAGCGTAACATGTGGTGTTTGTTATAAATGTACGTTGGTACATAGAGGGTGATAAGAAGCTGTACATGGATGAAGAGCTGCTTCTATGACTCATGTTGACTTTCTACAGCAACTGGAATCATCTGGAAACATCTGGTCCGTGTTCTGGTTACAGGTGGTGTTATTAGTGTTATTGGTGTTATTGGTGTTATTGGTGTTATTGGTGTTATTGGTGTTATTGGTGTTGTTGGTGTTATTGGTGTTGTTGGTGTTATTGGTGTTGTTAGTATTGTTGGTGTTATTGGTGTTGTTAGTGTTATTGGTGTTATTGGTGTTGTTGGTGTTGTTGGTGTTGTTGGTGTTATTGGTGTTGTTGGTGTTATTGGTGTTATTGGTGTTATTGGTGTTATTGGTGTTGTTGGTGTTGTTGGTGTTGTTGGTGTTATTGGTGTTATTGGTATTGTTGGTGTTGTTGGTGTTATTGGTGTTATTGGTGTTGTTGGTGTTATTGGTGTTGTTGGTGTTATTGGTGTTATTGGTGTTATTGGTGTTATTGGTGTTATTGGTGTTGTTGGTGTTGTTGGTGTTGTTGGTGTTATTGGTGTTATTGGTGTTGTTGGTGTTATTGGTGTTATTGGTGTTGTTGGTGTTATTGGTGTTGTTGGTGTTGTTGGTGTTATTGGTGTTGTTGGTGTTATTGGTGTTGTTGGTGTTGTTGGTGTTATTGGTGTTGTTGGTGTTATTGGTGTTATTGGTGTTATTGGTGTTGTTGGTGTTATTGGTGTTATTGGTGTTATTGGTGTTATTGGTGTTGTTGGTGTTGTTGGTGTTATTGGTATTGTTGGTGTTGTTGGTGTTATTGGTGTTGTTGGTGTTATTGGTGTTATTGGTGTTATTGGTGTTATTGGTGTTGTTGGTGTTGTTGGTGTTATTGGTATTGTTGGTGTTGTTGGTGTTATTGGTGTTGTTGGTGTTATTGGTGTTATTGGTGTTATTGGTGTTATTGGTGTTGTTGGTGTTGTTGGTGTTATTGGTGTTGTTGGTGTTATTGGTGTTATTGGTGTTGTTGGTGTTATTGGTGTTATTGGTGTTATTGGTGTTATTGGTGTTGTTGGTGTTGTTGGTGTTATTGGTATTGTTGGTGTTGTTGGTGTTGTTGGTGTTATTGGTGTTATTGGTGTTATTGGTGTTATTGGTGTTATTGGTGTTGTTGGTGTTGTTGGTGTTATTGGTGTTATTGGTGTTGTTGGTGTTGTTGGTGTTGTTGGTGTTATTGGTGTTGTTGGTGTTATTGGTGGATTTGTTTCTATGCTGGTGGAGATGGGCTTCCATACCTCTCTCTGCTGTCGGTGCGAATGCAGCCTTCAATGATCTCTTTCAGCTCAGCGACTGCAACTTTGAGAAAACTGTCTGGTTTGATTCCCTGAGAAACAAACGGAGATGAAACGTGTGACCAAAGACAGGAAGTAGACGGCGCTCAGGTGGGCGGAGCCTCACGTTGGTCACTTTGCGGTAGATCTGGGCGGCGTTCTGACACTCGGAGTACGGATACTCGGATGTCGCCATCTCCAGGATGCACATGCCGAAGGCGTAGATGTCCACGGCCTCGTTGTACTTCTCCTCGTACATCTCTGGAGCCATGAACTCTGGGGTCCCTGAACACATCACAACAGTAACTTCAAACAACTGAGCTTAACGCATCATTCTGCCCCCCCCCGCTGGCTGCGTTCCTACCAATCACGCTCTTGGCGAACGAAGCCTTCTTGAGCGTGGCGAGGCCCAGGTCTCCGATCTTCACCGAGCCCGTGGGTCCGGTGATGAAGACGTTGTCACACTTGAGATCTCGGTGCAGGATGGGGGGGCAGCGGGAGTGCAGGAACTGCAGCCCCTTCAGGATCTGGAAGCTCCAACGCTGTAGCAGCTTCAGCTTCATCTGACGGAACCTACGCAGGTACCTGATGGGGTTCAGAGGAACACCTGGTCAGGTGAGCTCAGGGGCGTTCAGGGACTAAAACCTATGTGTGCTCTATAGTGGACTCACGTCTTCAGGGTCCCGGAGGTCATGAGCTCCGTCACGAGGATGGTGCATTTGTGGCCCCTCAGCGAGGACTTCCAGGAGTCCAGGAAGCGGACGATGTTGGGGTGCTGCAGAGCCTTCAGCATCTCCACCTCCTCCGTGAACCGGAGCCGCTCCGCCCTGGTGAGCCGGTGAGTCTGAAGAGAAACACATGATTGATTTATTGATTATCAAGAACACACAACAGGAAGTTCATTGCAGAGAATTTTGACCTCATTAACTGTGTGTGTGTGTGTGTGTGTGTGTGTGTGAGCTGTTATCAACATCAACCAGCAGCCGTCTGTCCAATAAGATATCAGATACTGTGCACGGTACCAGACACTGCTGAGTCACCGTTTTATCTGTCTCACACACACTAACACACACACACACACATTAACACACACACACATTAACACACACACATTAACACACACGCATTAACACACACATTAACACACACACACACACACATTAACACACACACACACATTAACACACATCTCATCCAGATTCTTCTATTTTTCAGTTTGAGCCCAGTATCTTTTTTTAGTGCATGTGAGGGTGTCTTTGTGTATTGTGTGTACTCTGGTGTACTCTGGTGTACTCTTGTGTGTACTCTTGTGTACTCTTGTGTGTACTCTTGTGTACTCTGGTGTACTCTGGTGTACTCTGGTGTATTGTGTGTACTCCTGTGTACTCTGGTGGACTCTGGTGTACTCTGGTGGACTCTGGTGGACTCTGGTGGACTCTGGTGTACTCTGGTGGACTCTGGTTTACTCTGGTGTACTCTGGTTTACTCTGGTGTACTCTGGTGTACTCTGGGTGTACTCTGGTGGACTCTGGTGTACTCTGGTGGACTCTGGTGTACCTGGAGCTCACACCAGGCCACCTCCCTGGTGGTCTCCGTGTCTAGTCCTCTGTAGACGGTCTTGAAGGATCCTCGTCCGATCTCGATGTTGAACTTCAGGAATCTTCCGTCCGGAGACGAAGCCGCGGCCTGCGTCTCCTCTTCATCGTGCTCCTCCTCCTCCTGTTGCCACGGTAACGCCTCATTGTTGGCGTCTGACAGCGCGACTGACGGCTCCTCCCCCGAGTCCGAGCTGATGTCCCGATTGGCCGGAGGGTTGGCCTTTGAGGTTGTCATGGTAACAGGAGAAAGAGGAGGAGGGAGAATAGACTCTTCTTCTTCTTCTTCTTCTTCTTCTTCAGGTCTTTTCTTGGTCCACGGCAGCATCCTCCTCCTTTTCCTTCTCTTCTTCCTCCTCCTCTTCCTCTTCTTCCTCTTCCTCAGTCTGTAGTCTCGTTTGTGTCCCTCGCTGTGATGTCAGAGAAGTGGGAGGAGTCACCAGAGGATTTAATTGAACTGGAACATACATTTGATGATTTATTCTTTGTTTCTATATTTCTATTTCTTCTATTTGCTCATTTTATCGGAAACATCTTTAGACTTTGAAATAAATAAATAATAACTAATAATACTCATAAATATCTACGAATGAACTCTCGTGGAGAACTAACGAACAAATAACGTAGAACTAACTAATACATGTGTGTAATGTGTCTGTTGTTGTGCTTTGAGGTTTTTTGTTTAATGATTCTCTAATCCAGGGGTCACTACTAGGCGGACCGCGGTCCAGGTCCAGACCGTTAGGGTCTGGACCTGGACCTGGACCTGGACCTAAAACCGATAGATAATTGAGAATTATTACATTTTGACAAAACGCTTCTATTTTAACCGGCGCAGCTTTTCCAGACTTTACAGCACTCATTCTGCGGTATTATTATTATTATATATATATATATAATAATATATATATATATAATAATATATAATATATATATATATATTATACTATATAAATATCATATATTATAGATAATATATAATATAATGTAATATATATATAATATATATATATTACATTATATTATATATTATACTATATATATATATACATAGTATAATATATATATTAGGAAGGTGCGTGGGCCCGTACATCGCTGCTTGCAGCTTTAGTTATAACTGTGTTATAACTACTGTGTAAAGAGAATACTGCTGTTAAAAAGCACCTTATTTGTTTAAAGTGTTTAAACCAAATGTTTTTGCACTTTTGTTCATATAGCAGCACGTTTAAAATAAAAGTGCTTAATACACTACTTTTAAATTCATTATTCAATGTTGCACATAACAATGAGATTAATCGCGATTAAAAATTGTAATCGTTGCCCAGCACTAATATATATATATATACATATTATATTATATTATATTATATTATATTATATTATTATCGAGTAAAGTGGACTCACTGTGTCCGTCAACAGGTCCTGATCCTGAACCAGTGAAACAGCAGAAACCAGTAGTGCTGCTTAAAGGATCCCAGAGTCCTGGTCCCTAAGGGGTCCATCGTGGTCCTCATGAAGTCCACTAAACCCTAACCCAAGTCTTCCTCCAGTTCTTTTAAAGTCCTCTCTCCTCAGAGAGCTCTATCAGCAGAGAGCAGATGGAGCTCCGCCCACTGGACACCTGTCACCTGATAACACACAGACAGAAACACTCACAACCTTCACTGAACACATTCAAACCTTTGATCCTCATTTAGTCACAGTGACGTCATCGCCGATATTATCCACCAATAAAGAATAATCAATCATTAGTGAACAATATTAATCAATAAATCATGTTTTCTACTTTTAGTCCATTTATTTGTCAGAAGATTACATTTTCTTTGAAATTATTTTCTATTTATTGTTTTTATTCATTAACTTCTGAAGTTATTGATTTATTATATTGATGATTTCATATTTCACACATCGAACATACAGACAAGTAGGAAACATTTTATTTTTAAATATATTTATATTTATATATTAGTTTCCAATCAGATCCAGCAGTTAAATGTTTACGTTAAATGTTTACGTTAAATATTTACATTAAATGTTTACGTTAAATATTTACGTTAAATGTTTACGTTAAATGTTTACGTTAAATGTTTACGTTAAATGTTTGCGTTAAATGTTTACGTTAAATGTTCACGTTAAATGTTCACGTTAAATGTTAACGTTAAATGTTAACGTTAAATGTTTACGTTAAATGTTTGCGTTAAATGTTAACGTTAAATGTTAACGTTAAATGTTTACATTAAATGTTTACGTTAAATGTTTACGTTAAATGTTTACGTGTATGAGGTTCTTCTTCATAGTCAGTGTTTTACTCCAGTAGAGGAAGTTTAGACACCTGAAAGAATCTGTGAGTTTAAGTCAACGCTATATTTATAATACTTTCACTTCATCGACTGTAAGAAGTTCAATTTACAACAATATTTGTAACCAGATCATGAAGTCAATCTATTTCTACGTCTTTTAACTCCTGATCAAACCATCAAAAGCTATTATTACTATTATTATTTTAATTGTAATTATCATTACCCTTATTATTATTTTAATTATTATTATTATTTTTATTATTATTATTATTATTTAAATTTGTATTTTTATTGTTATTGTCATTATTGTTATTATTATTACTATGATTAATATTATCATCATTCTTGTTATTATCATTCTTGTTATTATTATCATTATTATTATCACTATTGTTATTATTTGATTTAACTTAATTGTATTAAATTTAGTTAGTTTGCTGTAATTATTACAATGTAAATAAGTCATAATACTTAGTTTTGGTCCTCATGTCGGATTCAATGTGTTTTTTATTTTATTTTATATAAATATTCCTTATGAATAGATATGATTGATAGTTTGTTTAAAGTATGTTATTAACAATATTCATAGAACTGAACGATCGATCTGTTATCGTTTAGCTGTTTTCTGCGATCGTCTTATACTGTCTGAAGTATCCCACAATCCTTTGCGCCCCTCAGTAGTTTGCCAGTCATCGTAGGAACAGACCGAAGTGACGCTGCAGATCTTCGTTAACGAGCTTTTCTGTTTGTTTCTGCTCGTTTCTCTCCGGACATCATGAAGGAGACAGCGGCCAAGCGGCGGGGGGACAAGGCGGGAGGTCGGGACCGGGACTCTAAGGACCAGAACCAGGACTCTAAAGCCGAGAAGAAGGACCTGGGCCTTGAGCCGCAGGACGTGGAGATGATGCCGGAAGAAGAAGCAGCTAACGCGGCTAAACAACCCAAAGAGCTGGACAACATGACGCTGGACGGTAAACACGAGGTTTAAGTACCGGGACGGCCCGGTACCGGAGATAGCATGTTAGCATCAGCGGCTAGCAGACCAATTATTTTAAAGGGACCGTGTACAGTTAAAAACATCAATGTCACCGTTTGATGCTCCAGGTTAGTTAGCTTTAAAGCTAATTGTCATCTGTAGTCTCTTGGCAGGTTCAAAACAAAGCACAATAACAAACAGTATAAATTATATATATATACAGTATAAATGATATTTACAGGGTAAAGACAATACAAAGAAGAGCACACAAGACACACAATAGTATATATAGTATGTATAATAACACATCACACATGTATGTTTGTCAGACAATAGATACAATGTCAGTGAGTACAGATATATGCATACATATATACACATATATATATATATATGTGTATATGCACATATATATATATGTGTATATTAGTGCTGGGCAACGATTAAAATTTTTTACTGAATAATACATAATGAATCTAAAGTAGTGTGTTGAGCTCTTGTATGTTAAAGTGCTGCTCTATGAACTAAAGGTCAACAACATTTGGTTTAAACACTTTAAACTCATCAGGTTCTTGTTAACAGCAGGATTCTCTTCACACAGCAGCAGTTATAACACAGTTATAATGATTCTGATCATAGATATTCAGCCGGTGTTCACAACTTTATCTTCATGTGTGTCAGAGATGAATTTAAATATACATCTTAAACCTGAAACCTATCTACGTCATGTTTTAATGTTTGTTAAACTCTCAGTAGTGATAACTAAATGATGTGATTATTATACATATTACAAACTAAACACTTTAAAAACTCTAAACAATAATTTAAATGAATCATTTATTGTTGGTATGTTGGTCAGACGCTATGCTACGCTGATTAGCGTAATATGTGTGGTGTTTGTTATAAATGTACGTTGGTACATAGAGGGTGATAAGAAGCTGTACATGGAGGGACTTAGGACCCAGGGGAATGTAGGGGAAGCATGAACCTGTAGTCTGTACCGTGGCAGTAACGTGTAGCATGAGGAAGCTAAGCTAATAAAGAGTTAAGAGCAGTTTGCTCTCTCGTGCTTATATGTTCATTTAAAACATGACAATATGTATTTTGATATTGTCACGTTTGATCCTGAAACAGCAGCAGGAAGTGACGTCACACAAACAGCTGTTCACCGCTCGCTGCCCGCTTTTTGTGTTAAAAATGTCGCTTAATAACAACAACAAAAACTGCGTTAACGCGTGATAAAATAATTGTCGGTGTTAATTAATGAATGCGTTAACGCATTAACTTGCCCAGCACTAGTATATATGTATATATTTCTATGTATAAACTCTATGTATAAACTCCCCCCCCCCCCCACAGACATAAAGGAGCATGTGAAGCAGATAGAGAAGGCCGTCTCAGGGAAGGAGCCCCGGTTTGTTCTGAGAGCTCTGAGAGCGTTGCCGTCTACCAGCCGTCGTCTGAACACCAACGTGCTCCATAAAGCTGTGTTTGGCTTCTTCACCAACAACACCAGCACCAGAGACCAGCTGCTGGGCTTCCTGGACGAGGTCATTGATCAACAATCATGTTAATCACTCATTCATGTTCGACCATCATAGACCAAACTACATCTAAGTACAGTACGGTTTAAACTACATCTAAGTACAGTACGGTTTAAACTACATCTATCTACAGTACGGTTTAAACTACATCTATCTACAGTACGGTTTAAACTACATCTATCTACAGTACGGTTTAAACTACATCTATCTACAGTACGGTTTAAACTACATCTATCTACAGTACGGTTTAAACTACATCTATCTACAGTACGGTTTAAACTGCATCTATCTACAGTACGGTTTAAACTACATCTATCTACAGTACGGTTTAAACTACATCTATCTACAGTACGGTTTAAACTGCATCTATCTACAGTACGGTTTAAACTACATCTATCTACAGTACGGTTTAAATTGCATCTATCTACAGTACGGTTTAAACTGCATCTATCTACAGTACGGTTTAAACTACATCTATCTACAGTACGGTTTAAATTGCATCTATCTACAGTACGGTTTAAACTGCATCTATCTACAGTACGGTTTAAACTACATCTATCTACAGTACGGTTTAAACTACATCTATCTACAGTACGGTTTAAACTACATCTATCTACAGTACGGTTTAAACTACATCTATCTACAGTACGGTTTAAACTGCATCTATCTACAGTACGGTTTAAACTGCATCTATCTACAGTACGGTTTAAACTACATCTATCTACAGTACGGTTTAAACTGCATCTATCTACAGTACGGTTTAAACTGCATCTATCTACAGTACGGTTTAAACTGCATCTATCTACAGTACGGTTTAAACTACATCTATCTACAGTACGGTTTAAACTGCATCTATCTACAGTACGGTTTAGTTCAGATAAAAACAAGAAAGAAGTTAACTTTGAGTTTAAACATAGACGTGTGATCAGCTGATCAGTACTGATACCTGTCTCTCTGTCTCTCTGTCTGTCTCTCAGCCGATGGAGGTGTTAGAGGGAGACGTCCCGTTCCGTCCCAGGACGGGTAAATCAGCATCTGCTCCTCTGCTGCCGGAGGTGGAGGCTTATCTTCAGCTGCTGCTGGTGGTTCACCTGACAAACAACAAGAGATACACCGAGGTCTGTGTGTGTGTGTGTGTCTGTCTGTCTGTCTGTCTGTCTGTCTGTCTGTCTGTCTGTCTGTCTGTCTGTCTGTCTGATGATGACGTGTGTTTCAGGCTCAGAAGGTGTCAGACGACCTGCTGCAGAAGATCGGGTCTAAGAACCGCAGAGCTCTGGATCTGGTGGCTGCTAAGTGTTATTATTACCACGCTAGAGTGTACGAGTTCCTCAAGCAGTTTGACACCATGCGCAGGTACACACACACACACACACACACACACACTCACATAGACAGACACACACAGGTTAACACCAGGTGTGTCCCTCGTATCCTGAACATGTTCTTCTTCTCTAGTTTCCTCCACACGCGTCTGCGTACAGCGACTCTGCGTCACGATGCCGACGGTCAGGCCGTCCTGCTGAACCTGCTGCTCAGGAACTACCTGCACTTCAACCTGTACGACCAGGCGGAGAAGCTGGTGTCCAAGTCTGTGTTCCCTGAGCTCGCCAACAACAACGAGTGGGCCAGATACCTGTACTACACAGGTGAGACAATACCTGTACTACTGATACCTGTACTACTGATACCTGTGCTACTGATACCTGTACTACTGATACCTGTACTACAGATACCTGTACTACTGATACCTGTGCTACTGATACCTGTACTACTGATACCTGTACTACTGATACCTGTACTACTGATACCTGTACTACAGATACCTGTACTACTGATACCTGTACTACAGATACCTGTACTACTGATACCTGTACTACAGATACCTGTACTACTGATACCTGTACTACTGATACCTGTACTACTGATACCTGTACTACTGATACCTGTGCTACTGATACCTGTGCTACTGATACCTGTACTACTGATACCTGTGCTACTGATACCTGTGCTACTGATACCTGTACTACAGATACCTGTACTACTGATACCTGTACTACTGATACCTGTGCTACTGATACCTGTACTACTGATACCTGTACTACTGATACCTGTACTACAGATACCTGTACTACTGATACCTGTGCTACTGATACCTGTACTACTGATACCTGTACTACAGATACCTGTACTACTGATACCTGTGCTACTGATACCTGTACTACAGATACCTGTACTACTGATACCTGTACTACAGATACCTGTACTACTGATACCTGTACTACTGATACCTGTACTACTGATACCTGTACTACAGATACCTGTACTACTGATACCTGTACTACTGATACCTGTACTACTGATACCTGTACTACAGATACCTGTACTACTGATACCTGTACTACTGATACCTGTACTACTGATACCTGTACTACAGATACCTGTGCTACTGATACCTGTGCTACTGATACCTGTACTACAGATACCTGTACTACTGATACCTGTACTACTGATACCTGTACTACAGATACCTGTACTACTGATACCTGTACTACTGATACCTGTACTACAGATACCTGTACTACTGATACCTGTACTACTGATACCTGTACTACAGATACCTGTACTACTGATACCTGTACTACAGATACCTGTACTACTGATACCTGTACTACTGATACCTGTACTACTGATACCTGTACTACTGATACCTGTACTACAGATACCTGTACTACTGATACCTGTACTACAGATACCTGTACTACTGATACCTGTACTACTGATACCTGTACTACTGATACCTGTACTACTGATACCTGTACTACAGATACCTGTGCTACTGATACCTGTGCTACTGATACCTGTACTACAGATACCTGTACTACTGATACCTGTACTACTGATACCTGTGCTACTGATACCTGTGCTACTGATACCTGTACTACTGATACCTGTACTACTGATACCTGTACTACTGATACCTGTGCTACAGATACCTGTACTACTGATACCTGTACTACTGATACCTGTACTACTGATACCTGTGCTACTGATACCTGTGCTACTGATACCTGTGCTACTGATACCTGTACTACTGATACCTGTACTACTGATACCTGTACTACTGATACCTGTGCTACTGATACCTGTGCTACTGATACCTGTACTACTGATACCTGTACTACTGATACCTGTACTACTGATACCTGTACTACTGATACCTGTACTACACAGGTGAGACGATGCCTGTGTTCACCTGTGTGTCATGTGACCTCCTGCAGGTCGTATTAAGGCGATCCAGTTGGAGTACTCTGAGGCTCGCAGGACTTTGACCAACGCTCTGAGGAAAGCTCCCCAACACACCGCTGTGGGCTTCAAACAGACGGTCCGTTACACACGATGTAATAACACGTGTTATTACATTCATATAACCGTGGTACTGTGAGTGATAACAGTACTGATCTGTGATCAGGTCCACAAGCTGCTGATCGTGGTGGAGTTGTTGTTGGGAGAGATTCCTGACAGACTCCAGTTCAGACAGCCGTCACTGAAGAGGTCACTGATGCCCTACTTCCTGCTGACTCAGGGTCAGTCTTTACTCTCTGATGGTTCCTTTAGCAGTCTGTTCATTGTTACTATATGTGTGTACTCTGTGTGTACTCTGTGTGTACTCTGTGTACTGTGTTTGTCCAGCGGTGAGAGCGGGTAACCTGGCCAAGTTCAACCAGGTCCTGGAGGAGTTTGGGGAGAAGTTCCAGACCGACGGGACGTACACGCTCATCATCCGCCTGAGACACAATGTCATCAAGACCGGTGAGCCAATCACAGGACACCTCTGACATCACAGCCTGATGTCACCTGATAGCCCTTTAGTCATTAAAGATGTGTGTGTGTGTGTGTGTGTGTGTGTGTGTGTGTGTGTGTGTGCAGGTGTGCGTATGATCAGTCTTTCGTACTCTCGTATATCTCTGGCCGACATCGCTCAGAAGCTGCAGCTCGACAGTCCAGAGGACGCGGAGTTCATCGTGGCCAAGGTAACGAGGAAACAAGAAGAGGAGACATCAGTCATCTACATCTTTACATCCATCAGAGTTAACAACGTTTAACAATAGTTTAGACCTTAACCTGAACTGTGTTTCCAGGCGATCCGTGACGGAGTGATCGAAGCGAGCATCAACCACGAGAAAGGCTTCGTCCAATCAAAAGAGACCATGGACATCTACGGAACCAGAGAGCCTCAGCTGGCTTTCCACCAGAGAATCTCCTTCTGCCTGGACATCCACAACATGTCTGTCAAGGTGAGACACGCACCTGAACACGCACCTGTACACGCACCTGAACACGCACCTGTACACGCAGCTGAACAAGCACCTGAACACGCACCTGAACATGCACGCACCTGAACACGCACGCACCTGAACACGCACCTGAACATGTACCTGAACATGCACCTGAACACACACCTGAACACGCACACACCTGAACACGCACACACCTGAACACGCACCTGAACACGCACCTGAACACGCACCTGAACACACGCACCTGAACACACGCACCTGAACACGCACCTGTACACGCACCTGAACACAAACACGCACCTGAACACGCACCTGAACACACGCACCTGAACACGCACCTGTACACGCACCTGAACACGCACCTGAACACGCACCTGAACACGTACCTGAACATGCACCTGAACACACACGCACCTGAACACGCACCTGAACACGCACCTGAACACGCACCTGTACACGCACCTGTACACGCACGCGAACGCGAACACACACGCAACTGAACACGCACCTGAACACACACCTGAACACGCACGCACGGCAACACACACCTGAACACGCACCTAAACATACACGCACCTGAACACGCACCTAAACATACACGCACCTGAACACACACGCAACTGAACACGCACGCGAACACACACCTGAACACGCACGCACCTGAACACGCACGCGAACACGCACCTGAACACGCACACGAACACGCACCTGAACACACACGCACCTGAACACGCACGCGAACACACACCTGAACACGCACCTGAACACACACGCAACTGAACACGCACCTGACATCCACAACATGTCTGTCAAAGTGAGACAAGAGCTTGTTTTGAAATGTTTTTGAATTTAGACTTCTGACAGGTAGAAGACGAGTTCTCAACACATTTATATTCGCTGTCTTCTTCCTGGTTATAACGGTTAATAGCCGTTTATAACTGGTAATAACTCTTGCTGTGGATCAGTTTATTGATGAGAAGAGCTTCAGTTAAATAACCTTGTTTCTTCCTGCAGGCCATGAGGTTTCCTCCTAAAGCGTACAACAAAGACCTGGAGTCAGCAGAGGTAACACACACACACACACACACACACACACACACACACACACACAGGTTCTCCATCAGTTTAAAGGTTGATGGTAAATGTAGTTCATTGGAGCTCTAGTGACAGAGGAGTTCTCCTGCTGGTGGAGCCGTGCCTACATGTCCCAGGATGCATTGCTCTACACTAAAGCAGCCTCTACTCTGACTTTAATTGTGTGTGTGTGTGTGTGTGTGTGTGTGTAGGAGCGTCGGGAGCGTGAGCAGCAGGATCTGGAGTTTGCTAAAGAAATGGCTGAAGATGATGATGACAGCTTCCCATGATCCTCTCTGCTGACTTCCTGTGTGTGTGATGTTAGTAGATGAGTTATTACCCACAATCCTCCTCTTCTTCTGCTGTAACCTCTGAACAAATAAAATACTCTTTGGGTTTGTTTACACATGTTTGTTCCTGTGGTGTTCTGGGTAATGTAGTCACATGTTGGACTCTGAATCATAAGGGAGACGAGTGATAAATGTCCGTTTATTTAACGAACCAAGAACCAAACTAGAACCGATGAAGCCGCTGGACGGGGGGGTCGTCACAATGTTTACATGAACAGATTCATCAACGATGAGGTCACCAACCTCCTCTGTTACCGTGGTTACAAAACGTCAACAGGAAATCATCTCAAAACAAACTGAGAAAATATGAACGAATCCAACGTGACTCAGTTTAATGTTTATATTTACAGAAACAAGCGGCCGTCCACTAAACAGGAAGTAGTTTAATATTTAATATTAGATGTAATGCTTAACAGTACTAATGGTATACATATATATATATACATATATATTATATATATATATATGTATATATTATATACACACACCATCAGGACCAGCTAACTCCAGCCTCCTGTAGGATGATCTGCATTCAAGCCTTTTCTGAACCCACCTGAGGATCACCGGTCACATTTCATTCAGTTATTAAAGAAACATTCAGCATCAACATTTACACACAAAGAACACAAACTTTCCAAGGAAGTAACTTTACTCTGAAATCTCCCTTTAGTTTCCACTGGTGACAGTAATCCAGGAGTTTTTCAGGAGCGGCTGCCCGTGAAGAAGTTCGTGACTCAGAGGTTTTTCTGATGTGATGAAATGTTTGTGACCCAAGAGGCTGCTGGGAAACTATAAACTGTTTAATCTGTTTAAGCTCCTCCTCCAGCTGTGACGTCACAAAGCTTTCATCAGAAACATCTCTGAGTCAGAAACCTGCACATTCACAGGTTCTCATGTCGAGGGTTCGATTCCCGGCTCCGCTGGTTGGTGTCGGTGTGTGACGAGCGGCCTGCTGTCAGTGAATCAATGGGTTTGAATGAGGACATGGAGATGTTCAGGGGGAAGTTGTCTCTGAGTATAGATGTAGATGCTTTGTACCGCTGGGCCTTCTGTGCCGTCTACCTCCTAGAAACCTCCTGACGCCACAGCTACGGTGAGTTTCTATTGGTGTAGCATCACGTATTCGTATTAAACCGTTCGGTACGAGGCTCACGAACCCAACAACACGTTTGAATAATACGAGTGCATTTGGAAAAAGCAGAAGCTTAAATTGTGGGAAATATAATGTTCTTTTGGTGGAGCCACTGCGCCCAACCTGGCAACCCAACCACGTCACAGACGACGTGCTGCCTGACACGCCCACCACGGAGGATAAACATCGTACTCCGGTGAGCCACGTGTGTTCTGGGAGGCTATGCTAAACTAGCTTAGCAGGAAAACAACACAAACAAACTCACGCTACAAACTCTCCGCTCAGCGTTTAGCTGTTCCTACGGATTCAAACGGGGCTGAAGCGATCGCCACACAATCCCCATTTCTCCAGACCGTCATTAACGGATAATGCATCGAGTCCAAATCAACGTAGTTAACACAATGACAAGAACCAGTCACATATATTTATATGGCAACAAAGCAACAAATCAATCCAGCAGCACTGCAGCGCTAGAGCACGATTCATATGATTCACATCAGAGAACATCAACCGTCTCATAGAAACCACACCAGAGACACATGAACAGTCGTAACGCTGCTGCAGATGTAACACAAAAGCACTTCACTTACCAAAGCTGCTGTTCACTTCAAGACAAAGTCCATCCTCCTTTCTTTGATTACAAGGAGTTTAATGACGCGGTTGTTCAGAACATCGGTGCGGTTCTGTTCCAGCCAGAGGTCGTCCTGGGACCGTGTTCGTTGAGCTGTTGATCCACTCGGGTCTCAGCTAAAGTTTTCAAAAGCAGCGTAGCTTGTAAGTGTGCTGCCGTGCTGTGGTGTCGTGTTGCTGCCTTGGTTAGCAAATCCAGCGTAGCTCCAAACACCAAGAGCTCATATAAAACGCATTCTTAGCCGTAAAATGTGCAGCGCTTCTCCGACGCTGTCAGCCAGGAACACCGTTGGTGCAAATCCTTTCCCTGGCTGGCTCAGGGCTGCTAGCTGTGGCCGACCCTTTCTTACGATGTCTAGCTTTTCTGGAAATGTCCAAATCTGTTTCTCCTCCTTCAGCCATTGAGTGTTAAAAAAACAAAGCTACACCAAGCAAAATGCTAAAAATGTCATCTCGATGTCATAACTTCTTACATATCGCTCAACTTGAACTCTTACTACTAATAACTTCTGCTAACTAGCTTCACAACAGTGACGCTAGCCCACTGACCAATCACACCTCACGTTATTGCTGACGTAGACTACCCAGAATGCTCTGACACGTCAAAGAATACGCCCACCATGTCAAACTAAAGATCTGATTGGTTGAACACTATGACGATCAACAACATCGTCCCCATTCACTTAACCTGCACATGGATTCACTGGTGAGTCTGCAGGCCTGGGGCCTCTCTTCTACCTAGAGACACAGAGGTGAACTCTGATTGGATCAAAGCTCTACTTAAAACAAGCTGCACTGAAGCAGAGCAGCTGAGGAGCACAGTAGCTGTGCTATGAGAACATAAGATAATGAGACAAATATTGATAATACATGTCGTGTATTAATGATTAAATGATAAAACAGCTCTAACTTTGATTCTGTTCAGAACAGCAGAGAAGGCTTTGCAGGCCTGACGGCCCACCACTGGTCCTCTTACTGCTTTTTCTTCTTTAATAATTTAAACTAAAGCTGAAGAACTTCTTCTGGAGCTTTTGACAGAATCTCATGGTCTTCTTCATGTGACCGCTTGTTTCCAGTGTTTTCAGGATGAGAAGAGAAGAAGACTGTGGGATGTGGTTGAAAGCTCTGAAAGCCAGTAAACGAACCTTGAGTTTAAAGTGAACATAAAAATATCATATAAATATAATAAATTATAAATATACTAAAAAGTAAAATCTTTCTGTTCTAGTTAAATATTTGACTGATTCTTTGCTGTAAAATACTTTGTGTTGTAATACTTCAGATACTTTATATACTGCTGATACTTTAATGTTTAATGTACATTAATCTATATTAATGCTTCATATTTTACTCTACAAGTACACACTGAAGTGTAAGTAAAAAGTATAAGTACACACTTCACTAAATGTACTTCTGTCATTTTCTTTTACGATGAAGGAAAAGTTTCAACAGGAAGTTTTCTGCTGACTCAGCTTTCTTCCAGGATTTCTCAAATTGTAGAAACATAATGACGCACACACACACACGCACGCACACACACGCACGCACACACACACACACGCACGCACGCACGCACACACACACACGCACACGCACGCACGCACACACGCACGCACACACGCACGCACACACACGCACGCACACACACGCACGCACACACACACGCACGCACTCGTTTCAAAGTGTCCTGGTGGTGCGTTCAGGTGCTCGTCCACTCACGGTGGGTAGAATGTGATGCGTTCATGTTCGTTGGATATTTATGTTTCTTTGTTGTTGTGACTTTATTTACAATGTTTAGAAAGTCGAGAACTGGTAATTACGATAACTGTAATGTGACATGAAGGCAACATTAACATGAACTCATCGTTAATATTTAATATTGTGATCACCTGATATCAGTGATGTATAAGTACCTTTACTCAAGTACTTGACGTTCATGTACTTTACTTGAGTATTTGCATACTTTAATAATAACAATAATCTCAATAATGACCATAATAATTACAATAACAATAATTATAATAATAATTACGATAGTGATAATAATCACAATAATCATAATAATAACATTAACAATAATAATACATAATAATATGAATATGAATAACAATGACTAACAATAATAACGATACTCATCATATTGACAATAGTACTTTTATAGTTGTGTCTTATGACAAAAGTCTCTAAACCGATGAACGGATCCGGATCTGATGGAGACGTAAAGGTGAGGAGTCACGTGGTTGCCGCCGCAGGTGAGACCTCTTCGGAACCCGGTGTGTTGTGACGCAACACGCAGCTTCGTCACTTCGTGTTTCTTCGTCATGAAGAACGGGAAACTCCGCACGAGCCCGAAGATAAAAAGTCCAAACTGCTTCAAATGGAAGTTGAAAGAGACGTTAACGAGTTTAACGGCGGACAGAGACCAGGACCGAGACCAGGACCGAGACAGCCGCCCTGACAGACATGAACTCTGCGATCGGTGAGGATGAACTTTAATCACTCAGAGCTGCAGAGAAGCTTAAATCAGCAGAAACATGAATGGAGTTTGGTGGAGAAGGAAAGAAATGATTTAATCAAAGTTAACTGAGTCCTGTTGATCAGACATCTGTGTGTGGAGGGTTATTAGTGCCATGTATAGGGTTATTAATGGTGTGTATATAGGGTTATTAGTGCCATGTATAGGGTTATTAATGGTGTATATATAGGGTTATTAGTGCCATGTATAGGGTTATTAATGGTGTATATATAGGGTTATTAGTGCCATGTATAGGGTTATTAGTGGTGTATATACAGGGTTATTAGTGGTGTATATACAGGGTTATTAGTGGTGTATATATAGGGTTATTTGTGGTGTATATATAGGGTTATTAGTGGTGTATATATAGGGTTATTAGTGGTATATATAGGGTTATTAATGGTGTATATATATGGTTATTAGTGGTGTATATATAGGGTTATTAGTGTTATATATAGGGTTATTAGTGGTGTATATACAGGGTTATTAGTGGTGTATATATAGGCTTATTAGTGCCATGTATAGGGTTATTAGTGGTGTATATATAGGGTTATTAGTGCCATGTATAGGGTTATTAATGGTGTATATATAGGGTTATTAGTGCCATGTATAGGGTTATTAGTGGTGTATATACAGGGTTATTAGTGGTGTATATATAGGGTTATTAGTGGTGTGTATATATAGGGTTATTAGTTGTATATATAGGGTTATTAATGGTGTATATATAGGGTTATTAGTGGTGTATATATAGGGTTATTAGTGGTATATATAGGGTTATTAATGGTGTATATATAGGGTTATTAGTGGTGTATATATAGGGTTATTAGTGGTATATATAGGGTTATTAATGGTGTATATATAGGGTTATTAGTGGTGTATATATAGGCTTATTAGTGCCATGTATAGGGTTATTAATGGTGTATATATAGGGTTATTAGTGGTGTATATACAGGGTTAATAGTGGTGTATATATAGGCTTATTAGTGCCATGTATAGGGTTATTAATGGTGTATATATAGGGTTATTAGTGGTGTATATACAGGGTTAATAGTGGTGTATATATAGGGTTATTTGTGGTGTATATATAGGGTTATTAATGGTGTATATATAGGGTTATTAGTGCCATGTATAGGGTTATTAATGGTGTGTATATAGGGTTATTAGTGCCATGTATAGGGTTATTAATGGTGTGTATATAGGGTTATTAGTGCCATGTATAGGGTTATTAGTGGTGTATATACAGGGTTATTAGTGGTGTATATACAGGGTTATTAGTGGTATATATAGGTTATTAGTGGTATATATACAGGGTTATTAGTGGTATATATACAGGGTTATTAGTGGTATATAAACAGGGTTATTAGTGGTATATATAGGTTATTAGTGGTATATATACAGGGTTATTAGTGGTGTATATACAGGGTTATTAGTGGTGTATATACAGGGTTATTAGTGGTATATATAGGTTATTAGTGGTATATATACAGGGTTATTAGTGGTATATATACAGGGTTATTAGTGGTATATAAACAGGGTTATTAGTGGTGTATATACAGGGTTATTAGTGGTATATATAGGTTATTAGTGGTATATATACAGGGTTATTAGTGGTATATATACAGGGTTATTAGTGGTATATAAACAGGGTTATTAGTGGTATATATACAGGGTTATTAGTGGTATATATACAGGGTTATTAGTGGTATATATAGGTTATTAGTGGTATATATAGGGTTATTAGTGGTATATATACAGGGTTATTAGTGGTATATAAACAGGGTTATTAGTGGTATATATACAGGGTTATTAGTGGTATATATACAGGGTTATTAGTGGTATATAAACAGGGTTATTAGTGGTATATATACAGGGTTATTAGTGGTATATATACAGGTGCTGGTCATATAATTAGAATATCATGAAAAAGTTGATTTATTTCACTAATTCCATTCAAAAAGTGAAACTTGTCTATTATATTCATTCATTACACACAGACTGATATATTTTAAATGTTTATTTTTTTTAATGTTGATGATTACAACTGACAACTAAGGAAAATCCCAAATTCAGTATCTCAGAAAATTTGAATATTGTGAAAAGGTTCAATATTGAAGACTCCTGGTGCCACACTCTGATCAGCTAATTAACTCAAAACACCTGCAAAGGCCTTTAAATGGTCTGTCTAGTTCTGTAGGCTACACAATCATGGGGAAGACGACCATTGACACCTTGCACAAGGAGGGCAAGACAGAAAAGGTCATTGCTAAAGAGGCTGGCTGTTCACAGAGCTCTGTGTCCAAGCACATGAATAGAGAGGCGAAGGGAAGGAAAAGATGTGGTGGGAAAAAGTGTACAAGCAATAGAGATAACCGCACCCTGGAGAGGATTGTGAAACAAAACCCATTCAAACATGTGGGGGAGATTCAGAAAGAGTGGACTGCAGCTGGAGTCAGTGCTTCAAGAACCACTACGCACAGACGTATGAAGACACGGTTCAGCTGTCGCATTCCTCGTGTCAAGCCTTGAACAACAGACAACGTCAGAAGCGTCTCGCCTGGCTGAAGACAGAAAGGACTGGACTGCTGCTGAGTGGTCCAAAGTTATGTTCTCTGATGAAATCAGCGTCCCAGAGTCTGGAGGAAGAGAGCAGAGACACACAGTCCACGTTGCTTGAGGTCCAGTGTAAAGTTTCCACAGTCAGTGATGGTTTTGGTGCCGTGTCATCTGCTGGTGTTGGTCCACTGTGTTTTCTGAGGTCCAAGGTCAACGCAGCCGTATACCAGGAGGCTTTAGAGCACTTCATGCTTCCTGCTGCTGACCAACTTTATGGAGATGCAGATTTCATTTTCCAACAGGACTTGGCACCTGCACACAGTGCTGTCAGCTTGACGGACTGGTGACTGGAGGTGCAGCTGTTGGTGTACAGGGAGAAGAGCAGAGGGGAGAGAACGCAGCCTTGGGGGGTTAAAGGCAGAGCTGAAGTCTACAAACAGGATCCTTGCTTAGGTTCGAGTCCAGATGCTGGAGGATGAAATGAAGGGCCATGTTAACTGCGTCGTCTACAGACCTGTTGGCTCTGTAGACGAACTGCAGGGTGTCCAGGAGTGGGTCAGTTAGGGTTTTTAGGTGGGACAGGACAAGGCGCTCAAAAGACTTCTGGGATGGGTGGTACAGAGGCACACACAGAGGGGGACCTGGTGGTCTGGGGCTGGTTGATGGAGCCATGGGGGATGGGGTCAGGACTGTCCCATTGTCTTTCAAAGCGACAGTAGAACTCGTTCAGCTTGTCTGCCAGGCGTAGATCATTAATTCTTCACCCACAATGCATTTGTTTTTGTGATATGATCAACATTTGTTTACTGCATGTTGATCAGTTTTAAAGTTCGTCTTTTGATTCATTTTCTCGCCGTTCATACTGAATATTTAGCCGGCAGTGTTTAACCTCCATACTGTGAGCAGTTTGATTCATAATAATGTTGATAATGATGTTCTCCCTCCAGTCGCTCTGCTGCACTGCTTCCTGTTGGCAGATTTCATCCAATCAGCTCCCGTTTCTCCGTCCGACCCGTCGGCACTCATTGAGGCGGCCGAGCGGGCGAAGACGCTGGTGGAGAAAATCCTGAGAGACGTTCCTGCCGTGCACGCCGCCACTGTCACCATCGAGGTAAACGAGGCGCGTGATTGGCTGCTGCGGTTCGACTATTGGTTGTTGTTGTTCTTCATGTGTCGATAACTTGTTCCTGGTTTCCTCAGGGTTTGACCCTTGACTCCGCCCACACCGCTAACCTGCAGATGATGGTGACATCACTGGGCATCCCCCCCGCCCCCATCCTCAAACCGCTGTCGGAAAGCTTCACACTGGTCAGTCTGAGGTTCTTCAGGTTCCTTTAAGCCCTTCAGAGGTTCTTGTGGTAGAATGAACAGAACATCATGTGTGTGTGTCTCCTCCTGCAGGACGTCTGTGTGAGCCGCATGTCAGCCGGCAGTCGGTTGTACCAAATGATTTTGGGAGTTTTATCTGGCAGCCTGAGCGGACTGAGCGACCTGCAGGCCGACCTGAGAGACCTGCAGACCCACATCACCAAGGTGACCTCATCACACGACCTCATCCCACGACATGACCTCATCCCACGACCTCATCACACGACCTCATCACATGACCTCATCCCACGACATGACCTCATCCCACGACCTCATCACACGACCTCATCACATGACCTCATCCCACGACATGACCTCATCACACGACCTCATCACATGACCTCATCACACGACATGACGTCATCCCACGACCTCATCCCACGACACGACCTCATCCCACGACCTCATCACACGACCTCATCACACGACCTCATCCCACGACCTCATCCCACGACCTCATCACACAACCTCATCACACGACCTCATCCCACGACCTCATCCCACGACCTCATCCCACGACCTCATCCCACGACATGACCTCATCCCACGACCTCATCACACAACCTCATCACACGACCTCATCACACGACCTCATCCCACGACCTCATCACACGACCTCATCCCACGACCTCATCCCACGACCTCATCACACGACCTCATCCCACGACACGACCTCATCCCACGACACAACCTCATCCCACGACCTCATCACACGACCTCATCACACGACCTCATCCCACGACACGACCTCATCCCACGACACGACCTCATGCCACGACCTCATCACACGACCTCATCACACGACCTCATCCCACGACACGACCTCATCCCACGACACGACCTCATCCCACGACCTCATCACACGACCTCATCACACGACCTCATCACACGACCTCATCCCACGACCTCATCCCACGACCTCATCCCACGACACGACCTCATCCCACGACCTCATCACACGACCTCATCACTCGACCTCATCACACGACCTCATCACACGACCTCATCCCACGACCTCATCCCACGACCTCATCCCACGACACGACCTCATCCCACGACCTCATCACACGACCTCATCACACGACCTCATCACACGACCTCATCAAACGACCTCATCCCACGACCTCATCCCACGACATGACCTCATCCCACGACCTCATCACACGACCTCATCACACGACCTCATCACACGACCTCATCCCACGACCTCATCCCACGACCTCATCCCACGACCTCATCCCACGACCTCATCCCACGACCTCATCCCACGACACGACCTCACCACACGACCTCATCACACGACCTCATCACACGACCTCATCACACGACCTCATCACACGACCTCATCACATGTCTGACTCTGTGTTTCATGTGCTTCAGATAAAGGAGGCGTTTCAGCTTGGCGTCGTCGAGGCGGATCAGAACCAGAACCAGAACCTGGACCTGGCCTCCCGTCTCCATGGTAACTACGAGGTGCAGGTAGCGGCTCACCTGACGCTGACTCAGCTCCGCTCCTTCTGTCACGACCTGATCCGCAGCCTGAGAGCCGTTGCCACCTACAGGCCCCGCCCTGCAGGTAAACGCTAAGCCCCGCCCACCGGGAGTACTCGGGAATGAGGCGCCTAAAGGTCGTGACCTTTATGTTGCAGTGCATCATGAGAGATATTTTATGGAGGAGTTCTTAAAAGAAACAATTTCATACAAAGACCCTCGTTTGTTAATATTAATACGCTCATCAAACATCAGCCCTTCATCTCAGGACCACATCGAAAGGAAGGAAGGAAGGAAGGAAGGAAGGAAAGAAATCCAAAACAGAAACGGGTTGAGGGAGGAAACATGTCTTTGAGAAACTCTTTCTACAGAGACCATCTTTGAGATGTTCCTGAGATTTATTTCCTGACGTTTTATTGTGAAGGATCTTGAGATCAGCAGCTGGAGCTTTGTGAGTCGGAGGAATGTGAGCGAGTTCAAGAATGAAGAGATCAACAATCTGATCTGAGGTCTGCAGGTCTGAACCCGTCCGTCTGTCTTCAGGTTCTCGTTCTGCTTGCAGTGAAGGCACAGGTCTGGAGACTAGAACACGAGTCACCGATCGATCGATAATCCAGAATCAATCAACAGAAAAGTGATCGGCAGGAACTCTGATGATCCGATTATTGTTCAAGACGATATAAACCAAAATGTTTCTCAAAATTCTGACCTGAAAAAGTTTTCTGACCTAATGACAACAACCAATAATCAATAACATTTACACTAATCAATAACCGATCATCCGAATTATTTTGACAGAATTTAAAAGCTTCTCCATGAAATGGAGGCTTTTATTGTGAAACAGCTACAGGAAATGGTCAGAGCTGCTCCTCTTTATTTGAAATGTTTCTGTATATTTATATTGACATTAATATTTATTGATATTATATGTATTAATATTCATTGTTATTAATTATATTCATTAATTATTAATTATATGTATTAATATTTGTTAATATTTCTCAGCTCATATTTATGAGGTTTAGAAATGACTCAGATCAGGTTATTTATCATAATTTATTTATTTGTTATTTATGATTAAATATTTATTTTACTTTTGACTGTTTCTGTTTTAGATATTTTAATGATTTTATGATGTCATGTTGTGTGTAAATGATATTTGTATCGTGTTCAGGTGTGTTTGATATATTTACTGTATTTATTGAATTGTTTGATGAAGAAACTGATTTTATTGACTGTGTTGTCGTCTTTTAATGAGATTCTAATAGCCAATCAGAAGCCTTTGTTTGTTTCAATGATAATAAACACTGTTTTCTAAATATTGTTTTTTGTCTGTTCGTCTTGGGGTGCGTTCCATTCAGCTTCGCTCACTTAAGCTTCAATAGACGACATCACCTGTTGATGCAGAAATCATCAGGAAGTAATTTATTGTTTTCTGATTGAAAGAACTGACGGAACGTTTTGTTGCTAGCTAGCTAGCTAGTCCATCTCCAGAGCTGGCGAGTATTAATGAAGTATTAATAATAATTACGTGTTCACAGACATCTTCATCTTCATCCCCAAAGAACCAGGACCCCAGGACTCAACGACTCCAGACCCGTCGCCCTGACTTCTGAGCGCCGGGTCCTGTTCCACCTAAAAACCCTCACTGACCCACTGCTGGACCCCCTGCAGTTCACCTACAGCAGTGTTTTTCAACCTTATCTGAGCCGCGGCACACTTTTTACATTAAAAAGATCCCGCGGCTCACCAACACCAAAAACGTTACACAATGACACCTTTGATCAAAATACAGCATCTATGCCTCGATGTCAAACTCCATCCCAGAGAGGAACGAACAACAGGACTACTGAGGGACAAACAGAGTCACCATCTAATGAACAGGACAGAAAGAACACATGTTTAGGCGACATGTTTATTATGGGATGCATACGTAGAGCCAGATGTTTGGCATCTTCTCTTGGCTGCAGTTCATTAATATCTGGGGTTCGGTTCTGTGGAAACCCTCAGTGTGGAGTGAAGGTGTGTGTTTATCTTCATCTTCATCACAGAGAGAAGCTGCTCACACAGGTGTGTGCTTCCCAGCATGCAGAGCGTGTGAGCAGCAGGTACAGTAGGAGTGAAGGCATCGCTTCAGGATGAAGCTTGTAAACTGTGCAGCGCCCACAGAGTCACACTTTGCCTTGAGTGTCATCACACTGGAGGTCTATCAGCTCCATGTGGATGTGCACAGGAGCTCTTTCCACTTCAACTGCAAACGGATCGCTGAGAAGTTCAGATTTACATTTCTGAGCTGCAAAGTCAGCAAATCGCCGAGTGAACTCTGAGCCGAGTGCGCCAATTTATCAGCAACATGCGCAGTGTGAACACAGCGGAGGAGACTTTCACTGCGTCATGTCTGTGACGTCACGTCTCTGAAGCTGGAGGTTCAGCAGTGAGATGCTTCCTTATGTTGCACATAAAGCAGGTCACATCGCCACGTGTGGTCCCGGAGCTCTGTGGTGTTCAGTTCTGATGAACATGATGTTCTGTTGGGCCGGATACATGCTGACGACATAACGACCAGTCTCTCATGTGTTGGTCCTCACGAGGCTTCTCTTCTGGGTTCTGTGGTCCAGGACCCAGTTCAGAGTCTGTGTTTTTCCTTTTTAAATATTTCTCCATCGCTGTTCATCTCGTCATCGCAACCTCTCCCGCGCTCATTTACTTCTGTTTTAAATGAACGCGTCCTTACTGCGCTCCCGACTGCCCCCACCGGCATGGAGGAGTATTACTACTGAGCAGACACTACGCTGCAGCTCAGACGCTCAACCATAGCAAAGTGTTTGCAACAACTAAATAATCTTTTTTGACTCATTAAGTGAAATTGGACCTTTTCCCGCGGCACAGCGGGTGAACATCACTGTCCTACAGAGCCAACAGGTCTGTACACGACGCAGTCAACTTGGCCCTTCACTTCCTCCTCCAGCACCTGGACTCCCCCGGAACCTACGCCAGGATCCTGTTTGTGGACTTCAGCTCTGCCTTCAACACCATCATCCCGTCTCTGCTGCATGACAAGCTGTCAGCTGCACGTGCCCGACTCCACCTGCAAGTGGATCACAGACTTCCTGTCTGACAGGAAGCAGCACGTGAAGCTGGGAAAACACGTCTCAGCCTCCCGGACCATCAGCACCGGTTCCCCCTAAGGCTGCGTTCTCTCCCCTCTGCTCTTCTCCCTGTACACCAACAGCTGCACCTCCAGTCACCAGACCGTCAAGCTGCTGAAGTTCACGGTTGACACCACCCTCATTGGACTCCTCTCTGGTGGAGATGAGTCCGCCTACAGGTGACTGACCATCTGGTGACCTGGTGCAGTTTGAAAAACCTAGAGCTCAATGCTGTAACCCTATATATACCACTAATTACCCTGTATATATACCACTAATTACCCTGTATATATACCACTAATTACCCTGTATATATACAACTAATAACCCTGTATATATACCACTAATTACCCTGTATATATACCACTAATTACCCTGTATATATACCACTAATAACCCTGTATATATACCACTGATAACCCTGTATATATATACCACTAATTACCCTGTATATATACCACTAATTACCCTGTATATATACCGCTAATAACCCTGTATATATACCACTAATTACCCTGTATATATACCACTAATTACCCTGTATATATACCACTAATAACCCTGTATATATACCACTAATAACCCTGTATATATACCACTGATAACCCTGTATATATATACCACTAATTACCCTGTATATATACCACTAATTACCCTGTATATATACCACTGATAACCCTGTATATATACCACTAATTACCCTGTATATATACCACTGATAACCCTGTATATATATACCACTAATTACCCTGTATATATACCACTAATAACCCTGTATATATACCACTGATAACCCTGTATATGTATACCACTAATTACCCTGTATATATACCACTAATTACCCTGTATATATACCGCTAATAACCCTGTATATATACCACTAATTACCCTGTATATATACCACTAATTACCCTGTATATATACCACTAATAACCCTGTATATATACCACTAATAACCCTGTATATATACCACTGATAACCCTGTATATATATACCACTAATTACCCTGTATATATACCACTAATTACCCTGTATATATACCACTGATAACCCTGTATATATATACCACTAATTACCCTGTATATATACCACTAATAACCCTGTATATATACCACTGATAACCCTGTATATATACCACTGATAACCCTGTATATATACCACTAATTACCCTGTATATATACCACTGATAACCCTGTATATATATACCACTAATTACCCTGTATATATATACCACTAATTACCCTGTATATATACCACTAATTACCCTGTATATATACCACTAATTACCCTGTATATATACCACTAATTACCCTGTATATATACCACTAATAACCCTGTATATATACCACTAATTACCCTGTATATATACCACTGATAACCCTGTATATATATATACCACTAATTACCCTGTATATATAACACTAATTACCCTGTATATATAACACTAATAACCCTGTATATATAACACTAATAACCCTGTATATATACCACTAATAACCCCGAATATATAACACTAATTACCCTGTATATATACCACTAATAACCCTGTATATATACCACTAATAACCCTGAATATATACCACTAATAACCCTGTATATATAACACTAATAACCCTGTATATATAACACTAATAACCCTGTATATATAACCCTAATAACCCTGTAGATATACCACTAATAACCCTGTATATATACCACTAATAACCCTGCATATATAGCACTAATAACCCTGTATATATACCACTAATAACCCTGTATATATACCACTAATAACCCTATATATAACACTAATAACCCTGTATATATAACACTAATAACCCTGTATATATACCACTAATAACCCTGTATATATACCACTAATAACCCTATATATATACCACTAATAACCCTGTATATATATACCACTAATAACCCTGTATATATACCACTAATAACCCTGTATATATACCACTAATAACCCTATATATACCACTAATAACCCTGTATATATACCACTAATAACCCTGTATATATACCACTAATGACCCTGAATATATAACACTAATAACCTTGTATATATACCACTAATAACCCTGTATATATACCACTAATAACCCTGTATATATACCACTAATAACCCTGAATATATAACACTAATTACCCTGTATATATAACACTAATAACCCTGTATATATACCACTATTAACCCTGTATATATACCACTAATAACCCTGTATATATAACACTAATAACCCTGTATATATATACCACTAATAACCCTGTATATATACCACTAATAACCCTGAATATATAACACTAATTACCCTGTATATATAACACTAATAACCCTGTATATATAACACTAATAACCCTGTATATATACCACTAATAACCCCGAATATATAACACTAATTACCCTGTATATATAACACTAATAACCCTGTATATATAACACTAATAACCCTGTATATATACCACTAATAACCCTGTATATATACCACTAATAACCCTGCATATATACCACTAATAACCCTGTATATATACCACTAATAACCCTGTATATATACCACTAATAACCCTATATATAACACTAATAACCCTGTATATATAACACTAATAACCCTGTATATATACCACTAATAACCCTGTATATATACCACTAATAACCCTATATATATACCACTAATAACCCTGTATTAATATACCACTAATAACCCTGTATATATACCACTAATAACCCTGAATATATAACACTAATTACCCTGTATATATAACACTAATAACCCTGTATATATACCACTAATAACCCTGAATATATAACACTAATAACCTTGTATATATACCACTAATAACCCTGTATATATATACCACTAATAACCCTGTATATATACCACTAATAACCCTGAATATATAACACTAATTACCCTGTATATATAACACTAATAACCCTGTATATATACCACTAATAACCCTGTATATATACCACTAATAACCCTGTATATATACCACTAATAACCCTGAATATATAACACTAATTACCCTATATATATAACACTAATAACCCTGTATATATACAACTAATAACCCTGTATATATACCACTAATTACCCTGTATATATACCACTAATATTCCTGTATATATACCACTACAATCCCTGAATATATAACACTAATAACCCTATATATATCACTAATTACCCGGTATATTTAAAAATAAAAACCCTATGGCACTAATAAACCTGCAGAAGAATGCAGCCATACCTGCACCCATCACCCCGTGTGACTTCCTGGGCTCCATCATATCTCAGGACCTCAAGTGGGAGCTGAACATCAGCTCCATCACCAAGAAGGCTCATTAGAGGATGTACTTCCTGAGGCAGCTGAAGAAGTTCAAGCTGCCAAAGACAATGATGGTGCACTTCTACACAGCCATCATTGAGTCCATCCTCTGCTCCTCCATCACGCTCTGCTGAGAGGGTGATTGGCTGCTATCTGCCGTCCCTCCAGGACTTGTTCGCTTCAAGGACCCTGAAGCAAACAAGAAGGATTGTAGCCGACCCCTCTCACCCTGGACACAAACTGTTGGAGCCCCTTCCATCTGGCAGGAGGCTGCGGTCCATCAGGACCAAGACCTCCATCAGGACCAAGACCTCACGCCACATCAACAGTTGTTTCAGTCTGCAGTCGGGTTCATCAACAAAGACCAGGACCCCCACTGACTCTGTCATCCCCAGGACAACCTCCTACCTGTCAGTCCCCTGCACATTCTATGTTTCTTATTTAAACAGACTCAATACTTTTAACATTACACTTACTGTACATCTCACTTGTTTATAGTCCTGTTATCTGTTTGATTGTGCACTTTATTTCATATTTTACAGAACATTTTAACATGTTTCTACTTTTTGCACTGTGTTGCAATAAACGGTTCTGGTTCTGATTCTGATTATTAATTACTTTTCATCACTCAAATGTTTTCTGGAGTTAAAAGAAAATCACAAAAACTACAAAAAGTTTCTCACAGATTTATTTATTGAAATGATTTGAAGGTTTAGTGATGTCTGATTTCTTCTTCTTCACTTCTTTTATCAGCAAATCATCTCCAAGATGTTTCTTCTTCTTCTGCAGTAACAACTTTTCTCTTTCAAAACATTTCAACCAGCTTCTTCCAGCTAGAAGTCTATCAGGCCCCGCCTCCGGGAAGTGACGTCACAGACTATAACCCCGCCCCAGGAGAGGGAGTTGTCACATG
Source organism: Pholis gunnellus (assembly GCF_910591455.1). Lineage (NCBI taxonomy): Eukaryota > Metazoa > Chordata > Actinopteri > Perciformes > Pholidae > Pholis > Pholis gunnellus. The sequence continues at coordinate 22,041,418 of NC_136544.1, forward strand.
GGCGTGTCCTTCGTAGGAGGCGGGGCTTAATGCAGAACCTGCTCTTCAGAGATTAAACTTTAACTTTGAATATTTAAAATGATGAATTTGGTCAAAAAAACGAACTCACTCATGTTTGTCCTTCAGGGACACCGTAGAGACACCGTCCCAATGTCCACTCTGTCTTTTGAACAGAATCCAGGAGGACACTGAGACCCACAGAGACAGAGCCCACAGTCTGTCTGTCTGTCTCCCCCTGGTGGTGGAGGTCAGTTCCTGCGGTGTTCGTTGTCTCTTCTTCGTTGCTTCTGTTTCTGTCTCAGAGCTTTTCTTTCTTTCTCGGCTGCAGAGTGAAGATCTTTGATGCGACGCTTCAAAACGCTGCGATCCGAAGAACTGAGGACACCGAGAGCCTAAGGGACGAAGACAGAGGTCTCACTCTGATGTTTATATCAAACATTAAATATGAGACAGAGGTCTCACTCTGATGTTTATATCAAACATTAAATATGAGACAGAGGTCTCACTCTGATGTTTATATCAAACATTAAATATGAGACAGAGGTTTCACTCTGATGTTTATATCAAACATTAAATATGAGACAGAGGTCTCACACTTTATACCAATATGAATAAATATATAGTGAGATAATGAGTCATAATTATAGAATATGTGAAGAAAAATACACAACAGAAGTTTGACTTTTGATGAGTTCACCCTCCTCTTCCTCACCTTCAGCTTGTTGCCGTCCATCTGCAGCAGTTGTTGTCCATCTACGTCTCTTGCACTGAATTCTGGGACGTATTGCTCCATGTGGAGTCCTCTCAGCCAATGAGAGACCTGCTGGGTCGTCCACGACAACACAAGACAGGAAGAGTCCTCAAAGGGCTGAGGAGGGGGAGGAGGAGGAGGAAGAGCAAGAAAAAGAAGAGTTTTCACTCTGATGCACCTCCTGCTGTATCTTACAGACCATAATACTCTGTCACCATGGTAACCGTGTGTGTGTGTTACCTCATCAGAGGACTGGGACAGCGTGTGGTACGGGTGGGAGGATCTGGAGGAAGAGGAGTCAGCAGGAGGAGAGGAAGAAGAGGAGGTGTGAGGAAGAGGAGGAGAGAACTCCTCACTGAGAGCCGACTCCTGAAGGACCAAGAAAGGAAGTAGTTATTGATCTTTTCTTCTTCTACTTCCTGTTTGTGTCCACACTACACAGTCTAATCACATCTAATGATTGATAAATATGTGACACAAGATGTGACTTGTAGAAACAAGATACGACTTGTAGAAACTAGATATAACTTGTAGAAACTAGATATAACTTGTAGAAACAAGATATAACTTGTAGAAACAATATGTGACTTGTAGATACAAGATATAACTTGTAGAAACAAGATATAACTTGTAGAAACAATATGTGACTTGTAGAAACTAGATATAACTTGTAGAAACAAGATATAACTTGTAGAAACAAGATATAACTCATAGAAACAAGATATAACTCGTAGAAACAAGATATAACTCGTAGAAACAAGATATAACTCGTAGAAACAAGATATAACTCGTAGAAACAAGCTGTAACTTGTAGAAACAAGATATAACTTGTAGAAACAAGATGTAACTTGTAGAAACAAGCTGTAACTCATAGAAACAAGATATAACTCGTACAAAATAGATATAACTCGTAGAAACAAGATATAACTTGTAGAAACAAGATGTAACTTGTAGAAACAAGATATAACTTGTAGAAACAAGATGTAACTTGTAGAAACAAGATGTAACTTGTAGAAACTAGATATAACTTGTAGTAACAAGATATAACTTGTAGAAACTAGATATAACTTGTAGAAACAATATGTGACTTGTAGAAACTAGATATAACTTGTAGAAACAAGATATAACTTGTAGAAACAAGCTGTAACTCGTAGAAACAAGATATAACTCGTACAAAATAGATATAACTCGTAGAAACAAGATATAACTTGTAGAAACAAGATGTAACTTGTAGAAACAAGATATAACTTGTAGAAACAAGATGTAACTTGTAGAAACAAGATGTAACTTGTAGAAACAATATGTAACTTGTAGAAACTAGATATAACTTGTAGTAACAAGATATAACTTGTAGAAACTAGATATAACTTGTAGAAACAATATGTGACTTGTAGAAACTAGATATAACTTGTAGAAACAAGATATAACTTGTAGAAACAAGCTGTAACTCGTAGAAACAAGATATAACTCGTACAAAATAGATATAACTCGTAGAAACAAGATATAACTTGTAGAAACAAGATGTAACTTGTAGAAACAAGATATAACTTGTAGAAACAAGATATAACTTGTAGAAACAAGATATAACTCATAGAAACAAGATATAACTCGTAGAAACAAGATATAACTCGTAGAAACAAGATATAACTTGTAGAAACAAGATGTAACTTGTAGAAACAAGATATAACTTGTAGAAACAAGATGTAACTTGTAGAAACTAGATATAACTTGTAGAAACAATATGTGACTTGTAGAAACAAGATATAACTTGTAGAAACAATATGTGACTTGTAGAAACAAGATATAACTTGTAGAAACAATATGTGACTTGTAGAAACTAGATATAACTTGTAGAAACAAGATATAACTTGTAGAAACAAGATATAACTCATAGAAACAAGATATAACTCGTAGAAACAAGATATAACTCGTAGAAACAAGATATAACTCGTAGAAACAAGATATAACTCGTAGAAACAAGCTGTAACTTGTAGAAACAAGATATAACTTGTAGAAACAAGATGTAACTTGTAGAAACAAGCTGTAACTCATAGAAACAAGATATAACTCGTACAAAATAGATATAACTCGTAGAAACAAGATATAACTTGTAGAAACAAGATGTAACTTGTAGAAACAAGATATAACTCGTAGAAACAAGATATAACTTGTAGAAACAAGATGTAACTTGTAGAAACAAGATATAACTTGTAGAAACAAGATGTAACTTGTAGAAACAAGATGTAACTTGTAGAAACAATATGTGACTTGTAGAAACTAGATATAACTTGTAGAAACAAGATATAACTTGTAGAAACTAGATATAACTTGTAGAAACAATATGTGACTTGTAGAAACTAGATATAACTTGTAGAAACAAGATATAACTTGTAGAAACAAGCTGTAACTCATAGAAACAAGATATAACTCGTACAAAATAGATATAACTCGTAGAAACAAGATATAACTTGTAGAAACAAGATGTAACTTGTAGAAACAAGATATAACTTGTAGAAACAAGATATAACTTGTAGAAACAAGATATAACTCATAGAAACAAGATATAACTCGTAGAAACAAGATATAACTCGTAGAAACAAGATGTAACTTGTAGAAACAAGATATAACTTGTAGAAACAAGATGTAACTTGTAGAAACTAGATATAACTTGTAGAAACAATATGTGACTTGTAGAAACTAGATATAACTTGTAGAAACAAGATATAACTTGTAGAAACTAGATATAACTTGTAGAAACAATATGTGACTTGTAGAAACTAGATATAACTTGTAGAAACAAGATATAACTTGTAGAAACAATATGTGACTTGTAGAAACTAGATATAACTTGTAGAAACAAGATATAACTTGGAGAAACAATATATAACTTGTAGAAACAAGATATAACTCGTAGAAACAAGATGTAACTTGTAGAAACAAGATGTAACTTGTAGAAACAATATGTGACTTGCAGAAACTAGATATAACTTGTAGAAACAAGATATAACTCGTAGAAACAAGGTGTAACTTGTAGAAATAAGATATAACTTGTAGAAACAATATGTGACTTGTAGAAACTAGATGTAACTTGTAGAAACAAGATATAACTTGTAGAAACAATATGTGACTTGTAGAAACTAGATATAACTTGTAGAAACTAGATATAACTTGTAGTAACAAGATATAACTTGTAGAAACAAGATATAACTTGTAGAAACAATATGTGACTTGTAGAAACTAGATATAACTTGTAGAAACAAGATATAACTTGTAGAAACAATATGTGACTTGTAGAAACTAGATATAACTCGTAGAAACAAGATATAACTCGTAGAAACAAGGTGTAACTCGTAGAAACAAGATGTAACTTGTAGAAACAAGATATAACTTGTAGAAACAAGATATAACTCGTAGAAACAAGATATAACTCGTAGAAACAAGATGTAACTCGTAGAAACAAGATGTAACTTGTAGAAACAAGATGTGATTTGTAGAAACAAGAATAATGACTTGTAGAAACATGGAAAAGTAGTAAGTAACATGGTGGAGGAGTTTGTTTTGTACCTGGGAGTGAGACCTTTGGGGCCTCGGTGAACTCGTTGTGGGGGCTTTAGGGGAGCCAGGTGGCGTCCCGAAGGAAGAAGGTGATCCCCGTCCTTCAGTGAACCAGGAGAACGGGACGAAGGATCCTGAAGACCGAGATGGACTCTCAGATGGCTCCCTGAAGACAGAAGACAAGGTGAGGACACGAAGAACATGGATATGTTATGTTTTTGTGTAATGTTGGTGTGAAGTTGATGTGATGGACCCACCGGCTGCCCACAGAGAGCCTGTTGGATTTATCTTTCCTCACTCTGATATACGAACGTCTGAGAGTCACCCTGAGAGAGAGAGAGAGACATTATTACATTATTAAAAATCTACTTTCATCAACGGTAAGAAGGATTATTACTGATGAGAAACTGAACAATGTGAATGATCAGACAGCTGCTGAAATATCCGGATACATCTGACACGTCGGTCACAAAACAAAGAGATCTGCTTTGTGTCACTTCCTGTTAAGATGGAGGTGATCTACACCAGGTGGATGCTACGTAGCATATTGGCCCAAATATAAAACAACCATGTACTGTATATAAACAACAGGGTTTTCTAAAAAATCACATTCGAAAAAGTGGTCGTATTATAATCAACAGCTGGAAAACATTGCGTTCATGCGATATTATTTTTGAATGGAGAGAGTACCTCTGTAATAGTATTGCATTATGGGTTGTTTTTAGCTTTGTAGCTATGCTAGCTCTTCAGGTCTGTTGAATTAATTGTAGTTTTCTTCTGTGAATTCCGTCATCTTGACGTTCAGATAAAATCAGAGATGTTTAATTTTATCGTCGGTTTTTTAGTCTCGACTCTATAGTGAAATTCAATGAAGTGAACATTGTGAACAACCAATAGTAAGACCTCTCTGTTTCCGTTCTCTCTCCCAGAATCAAGTCCTACTAAAGGGGCGAGGCATTGGTCATGTGACACAGAACCACAGAACCAGGAAATGACTCAGTGTGTGTGGGTCTCACCCGAGATCCAGAAAACGTCTCTTGGTTTTCTTGTCGAAGACAACAGTTGGACTGCCGGGATCAGCTGGACTTGTGTCCCGACTTGAATCAGAAACCAACACTGACACACACACACACACACACACACACACTCCCATTATCAGTGAAGCCATAAATAATAATAATTTTTGCCAAAAATAATACATATTTGGAGTTTGGCCCTCATCCTCTAACGCCACCCAACTTATTCTTTGTCTTTTTGTCACGAGTGTGTGATCGTTACTGAGCATGTTCAACTCTCAGGTGTGTCTCTGGTGTGTCTCGATTATATTTCGGGTGTGTCTCGGGTGTGTCTGGTGTGTCTCGGTTGTATCTCGGTTGTGTCTCGGGTACCTCGGTTGTATCTCGGTTGTGTCTCGATTGTATCTCGATTGTGTCTCGGTTGTGTCTCGGTTGTGTCTCGGTTGTGTCTCGGGTGTGTCTCTGGTGTATCTCGATTATATTTCGGGTGTCTCTTGGTTGTGTCTCGGGTGTGTCTCGGGTGTCTCTTGGTTGTGTCTCGGTTGTGTCTCGGTTGTGTCTCGGGTGTGTCTCGGTTGTGTCTCGGTTGTATCTCGGGTGTGTCTCGGGTGTGTCTCGGGTGTCTCTTGGTTGTGTCTCGGGTGTGTCTCGGTTGTGTCTCGGTTGTGTCTCGGTTCTGTCTCGGTTGTGTCTCGGTTGTATCTCGGTTGTATCTCGGGTGTGTCTCGGGTGTGTCTCGGGTGTCTCTTGGTTGTGTCTCGGGTGTGTCTCGGGTGTGTCTGGTGTGTCTCGGTTGTGTCTCAGTTGTATCTCGGTTGTGTCTAGGGTGTGTCTCGGTTGTGTCTCAGTTGTGTCTCTGGGGTACCTCGGTTGTATCTCGGTTGTATCTCGGTTGTGTCTAGGGTGTGTCTCGGTTTGTCTCGGTTGTGTCTCGGTTTGTCTCGGTGTGTCTCGGTTGTATCTCGGTTGTGTCTCGGTTGTGTTTCGGTTGTATCTTGGTTGTATCTCGGTTGTGTCTAGGGTGTGTCTCGGGTGTGTACCTTCGCTGTCAGGCCTCCTGCTCCTCCTCATGTAGACCCGGGAACAGTCGGAGGAGGGGCAGGACTGTGAGGGCGAGCTGCTGGGAGTCACCAGGGCCTCCTGAGACGTGGCATTGGTCAGCTGACGGTACCGCCCACGTGGGGGGGCAGCCAATGAGGCTCCTTCATCCTCTGGAGAGCGACGCACCTGAGGAGCCGAAGTGAGGAGAGTCTTTGGCTTCATCCACACTGGTAGGTTTTCCATTTTAAAACTAACTACGTTTATTTTGAGCGTCCTCTACTTCTCTATTAGTGTGAACAATTGTGAAGTTCACACAGAAACTGTAAATGAACAAAAGTATTAATGCTCTCCAGTACGACAGAGTGTACTTGATCATGTGATGTCCGTCTTAGTGTGATGAAGCCTTTGTCTTTGATCAGAGGAGCTGAGCTCTGATTGGTCTCACCAGGGAGGAGTCGAAGGAGAAGGCGGGGCTTCGAACCGACAGCAGTGAATCAGGAGAGGGGGAGGAGCCTCGCATAGCCAGGTGGAGAGGTGAGCGGGCGGAGTGTAACGGACTGTCCTGCTAACACACACACACACACAGAGTTGAATGATGTGACAGTGATCTCGTCAAGGAGCTTAAGTGACGTGGCTGTTTACCTGTAATAAAATAAATAAATTAGATTAGACTTTTTTGATCCAGACTAAATACACAAAGTATGAAGTCAGGTGTGTCTCAGGTGTGTCTCAGTTATGTCTCAGATGTGTCTCAATAATACATGTTCTGCATCATGAGTACTTCTACTCGTGGGTGTACTTGTACCTTCTCAGTACTCTGACGTACCTTCCTCTCCAGACTGTCGTCGCCCTCCGTGGAGCTCACGCTGTCACGGTACCGGGACCTGGAGGGGCGGTTCCTCCGGGCTTTGACGGACAGCTGGGCGCGGCCCTTCTGGATGCTGTTGTCCAGCAGCTCCGTCTCCGGGACCTCGTTCAGGTCTGAAACACCAAGAGCATTGTGGGGGATTGAAGCCTGTTATTGATCCGCTCTGATCGATGTGTTGACCTGATGTATGAGGTCAGAGGTCAGAACACAAGGTGTCACATGACCAGATCAAACACACAACTGATGGGTTCATCAATAATGAACTTCCTGCTGTAGATTTTAGTGACAACCATGAAAAAAACACTTAATGATTTCAATCTGAAATATGTTTTTAATGAGTTCATTAATCAATCTGATTGACGGACGGTCGTTGCCGTGGCAGCAGATTATCTTACTTAAAGCTTTAATTGTGATGACACCACAAGTTTTATACATTATGAGCTCCTCTTCATCCTCTTCATTCTCCCACTCACTCCATCAAATATTCATCATGCTGACCAATACAGCTACAGACACAGACACACACACACACACACACACACACACACACACACACACACACACGGTTGTCTGTCTGTTCTTGTGAGGACCTGCAGAAACATATAGTTTTCCCAGGTCCCTAAAACTAAAAGTCCAACCTGAACCTGATTCAGCGATTAAAACTAAGTACACCATATATACTTATATATATATATAAACTGATATTATGATATTATTATTGTATTTGTCTGTTTGTTCATGAACATGATGTGAAAATGGTTTGTAGGATATAAAGATATGTCTCCTCCCCCACAATCAGCTGACAGGAGTTCATTTCCCACGGGGAGGGGAGGGGAGGGGACAGGAAATGAAGAAGAGCAGTGAGGTGAAGAGAAGAGGATGAAAACAGATAGATGAGTTTGGAGGGAAGGTGAACAGAGATGTTAAATGACTGATGGGGAGAGAGGGGGGCGGGGGAGGGGCTCAGAGGAGAGATGTACTGTTATTAGAGGGGGAGGAATGAGGATGTAGGAAACAAGAGGAGGAAAGAAATGATCAAAAGTCAGTCTGTGAAAAAGTCGAGAAATTAGATCTTTGGTTTCATGCTGTTTTCACGAGATTTTACGCTACAAAACTAAAGTTATTTTATTTATATAATAATAATTATAATTATAATATATAATATATAATATATGAATATTCATTCATTTAATTTCATATATTAACTTATTTAGGTTTCGGAAAATTCTCTGAGGTCTTTCACGATGTTTATTTCTACGTTTCTGTAGCTCTAATGTGCTAAAAACAATCTCTCTGTTTACTACAAAGTTATTTTATTTATTTTATATAATATAATAATAATATAATATCTAATGTTCTAAAAATAATCTCTGTTTACTACAAAGTTATTTAATGTTTATCAGTCTGATATCTTCAGTTTCAAAGTTTTTAAATACTGAAAACAAAAGAAGACAGACTAAAATGTTTAAATCAACCAACAGTCCTCAACACTAAAACATTAACATTATTAAAGTTATTACATCTTCAACCATCAAAACAGTTTCACATACATTTCTGTCGATCCACTAATTGATTAGGAGACTAATAACAACAAAATAACAAAATTACAGAACTCACATACTTATTTTGTTTGTGAAAATCTTAATATCTAAACTAGAAATACTAAAGTACAAATACCTCAGATTTGTACTGAAGTACCGTACTTGAGTAAATATACTTAGTTATGTAGAATGTGTGTTTGTGTGTGTGTGAGTGTGTGGACTCACCGAACACGTTGTCTGTATCATCAGCAGACATGACTCAGTCGTTTCTGTTCAGAGAGGAAATGACAGAAATCAAAAAACGACTTTAAAGTCCAACATTCAGTAAAATGTCTTCAGTAGTTTTTGAGCTTCCTCAGAGAAACATCCTGGAGCCGCTGTTAAATAGGCGTCTAGCACGAATGAAGAAGTGCTACCCTTAGCCTTCCTCTTAGCACCTATTGTATTCATACTAGTTTGTTGCACTTATTGTATTCCTTTGTTTCTGCACTATACGTTTTTCTCTGGTTTATGCTCTCTCATGTCAGTGAGCATTAGTATAAATGATCTGTCCAGAGCTTCTACATGACAATCAGGTTAAATGTCACAATGAATGCTTCACATTACAATCTAAAGTTACAGAAGAGCTTAAAATGAAAACAGTGTTAAATTAAAGTGTTCAAGTAAAAGCAAATGATTCTACTGTTCTGTTAACTCCCAGGACAAATTCCTACCGGTCACTCCCCTGCATCCCTTCTATCCCTTTTATTACACTCGACACTTCTACACCACACTTACACCTCACTAGTTTATAGTCCTGTTATCTGTTCGTTTGTGCACTTTATTTTATATTTCACTTTATTTTATATCTTACTTTATTTTATATCTCTCTGTACATTTTAATATGTTTCTACTTGCACTGATTCTTGTTGATTGTTAAATGTTAAGCACCTTCCGTCATGTCAAATTCCTTGTATGGTCAACATACCATGGATGGCAATAAACGGTTCTGATTCTGATTCTGATGTAAGTCCAAATACAATCAGCAGCACAGCAGGGAGCTGAACCCCATCCCAGTAAACTGAGTCTGTTATGTTACTAACAGACGCACATTCATGTTCTTAATGATCTTAACAGGCTTACAGTTATGATTGTATCGGAGGTTCACTCAACACGTTTGAGGCTTCAGACCTGTCAACATGATCTTGTTACGCTGCTGGTCGACGCAGGAAATATCGTCTAACTCGTGCACGCCGTGTACGATGGTCACAGAAATGCACGGCCGCGTCAACCAGAGTCCTGCCAGAACCCTCGACGTGGGTGAGTCTGCGAGGGCCCGATCAATGCTGCTCGCAGCTTTAATGTATCTCGTATCTTGTTGTATATTGTTATATATTGTATCTTGTATCCTGTTGTGTCTTGTGTCTTGTGTCTTGTTATACAGGACTGTCTCAGAAAATTAGAATATTGTGATAATCCCCATACGTGTGATTTAGTTTACTGAACCAAGCTGAGTGTTTTTCAAGGCTCAGGAAACCCTTGCAGGTGTTTCGAGTTAATTAGACGATTCAAGTGATTAGTTGAATACCCTACTAGTATACTTTTTCATGATATTCTAATATTTAGAGATAGGATATTTGAGTTTTCTTAAGCTGTAAGCCATAATCAGCAATATTAAAAGAATAAAAGGCTTGCAATATTTCAGTTGATTTGTAATGAATCCAGAATGCATGACATTTTTGTTTTTTTAATTGCATTACACAAAATAAAGAACTTTATCACAATATTCTAATTTTCTGAGACAGTCCTGTATGTTGTATCTTTTTTATCTTGTTTTTTGATATCTTGGTATGCTATTGCGTAGCATTCCATCAATTTCATGGCACACTTGAATATTTATACTTGTGTAATATTTAGTGTTGTCATGTTATGTCACATCTTTGTGTTTTGTGTTGCATTTTTAGATCTTTTTTCTGTCTGGTGTCGTGTTATTTTGATTTACATCACGTAGTGTCTTTTCATTCTGCTTCATGTGTTGTCATCAAGAGACATATTTTATTATTTTATGTATGATCATCATGTAACTGCTGCGTAATGGAATATCACGTCTTAATGTGATGTCATGATTCATGTGTTGTTTGTCACGTAATGTGATGTCATGTTTCATGTGTTGTTTCACTTAATGTGATGTCATGTTTCATGTGTTGTTTCACGTAATGTGATGTCATGTTTCATGTGTTGTTTCACTTAATGTGATGTCATGTTTCATGTGTTGTTTCACTTAATGTGATGTCATGTTTCATGTGTTGTTTGTCACGTAATGTGATGTCATGTTTCATGTGTTGTTTCACTTAATGTGATGTCATGATTCATGTGTTGTTTTACTTAATGTGATGTCATGTTTCATGTGTTGTTTGTCACGTAATGTGATGTCATGTTTCATGTGTTGTTTCACGTAATGTGATGTCATGTTTCATGTGTTGTTTCACTTAATGTGATGTCATGTTTCATGTGTTGTTTTACTTAATGTGATGTCATGTTTCATGTGTTGTTTTACTTAATGTGATGTCATGTTTCATGTGTTGTTTGTCACGTAATGTGATGTCATGTTTCATGTGTTGTTTCACGTAATGTGATGTCATGTTTCATGTGTTGTTTCACGTAATGTGATGTCATGTTTCATGTGTTGTTTTACTTAATGTGATGTCATGTTTCATGTGTTGTTTCACGTAATGTGATGTCATGTTTCATGTGTTGTTTCACGTAATGTGATGTCATGTTTCATGTGTTGTTTCACTTAATGTGATGTCATGATTCATGTGTTGTTTCACTTAATGTGATGTCATGTTTCATGTGTTGTTTCACGTAATGTGATGTCATGTCTCATGTGTTGTTTTACTTAATGTGATGTCATGTTTCATGTGTTGTTTCACGTAATGTGATGTCATGTTTCATGTGTTGTTTCACTTAATGTGATGTCATGATTCATGTGTTGTTTCACTTAATGTGATGTCATGTTTCATGTGTTGTTTCACGTAATGTGATGTCATGTCTCATGTGTTGTTTTACTTAATGTGATGTCATGTTTCATGTGTTGTTTCACGTAATGTGATGTCATGTTTCATGTGTTGTTTCACGTAATGTGATGTCATGTTTCATGTGTTGTTTCACGTAATGTGATGTCATGTTTCATGTGTTGTTTGTCACGTAATGTGATGTCATGTTGTTTAATATTGAACTCTCTGCTGCTCTGAAGAACAACATTCACACCTTCTGAGCACAGAGACATTTAGTTAACATGAGATTGATCTGTCAGCTGCTTCTCAGGCTGGGTGGAGATGGACACACACAGACACACACACACACACACACACACACACACACACACACACACACACACACACACACACACATACTGATCTAATGAGACAAACACATTAACAAAGTACACAGCTGATTCCCAGAAGACTGAAGCTCCAACAGGAAAACACATCGTCAGACCAGGAAGATGTTTTGACAGAAGAAAAGACATGAAAAGATGGAGGATGAGAAACAGATTATTGATAGAGATGTAGAGAGAAAACAGAGAGAGGGAGGAGAAAAAGATGACCGACAGAGAGAGAGAGAGAGAGAAAATGAGGGAGGAGAACTGAAATATCAGGAAGGTAAAAAACAACAACACCAAAACACCACAAACAGATAAACTCACCTTTCTCTCTCTCTCTCTGACGGTTGTCATGACACGTCACCCTCTGTCTCCCTCTCTCTCACCCCTTCTCTCCCTCTCTCTCTCCAGCCGGTTAGCGAAGACTGCGACTCCCAGGGTTCCACGGGGCTTTGCTCTGGGCCAGGCGACAGTCTGGGCTGCAGTCAGAGGATCGTGGGCGTTGTAGTTTCCTCTTCCAGGACTCTCAGGCTCGTCTCTCGGACGGCTGGAGGCGAGCGTAATGCTGGCTCACTGCTACTCAGCAGAATACTGCAGCCTCCATCTGAAACAGCAGCACCGAGAACAGCTGAGGGAGAAGGAGGAGGAAGAGGAGGAAGGAGGTGAATGTGTTGGGAGGAGAGAAAAAGGATTAAAGAGAGACGGCACAAAGGAAAATAAACAGAGAAGAGAGATGATGATGGCAGATGATCACATGATGTTAAAAAAAAAAATGAGGATAAAAATGATGAAATATATGATTGGAATATGTTAATAAATCAAAATGATAAAAAAAGATTACAACTTCAGGAAGAAATATTATTATAACATAAACATTATACAAACATCAAAATAAACCAGCAAATAAATAAGTCATAACAGTGCAAATTAAAATAACACACTTAAAATAATTATTTTTTATTAATTATTGATTTTATAGGCGCTGACAAAATGAATAAAATATATTGATTTCATAAAAAAAAATAGTCAATGTTATAGAATTTTAGATTATAATTGTAAATTGTAAATTTCCCCACTAATAAAGGATTATCTTAATAATATAATATATTGTGTATTTGTTTTTGAATAGGTTTTATTTACAAAGTCTTGGTCGTTGGTTCTATTCCGCCTCAGTAACTATGTCGTTATAAGGGTTAGGGTTACAACATTGATTTTGTAAATGAAGAATACAATTTGGTTATTTAGTTTGATATTCTGCAAAGTTAAATAAAGAAACAGTTTCATGTGTTGTTTGTCACGTAATGTGATGTCATGTTGTTTAATATTGAACTCTCTGCTGCTCTGAAGAACAGCATTCACACCTTCTGAGCACAGAGACATTTAACATGAGATTGATCTGTCAGCTGCTTCTCAGGCTGGGTGGAGATGGACACACACACAGACACACACACACACACACACACACACACAGACACACACACAGACACACACACACACACACACACACACACACACACAGACACACACACACACACACACACACACACACACACACACACAGACACACACACACACACACACACACACACACACACACACAGACACACACACACACACACACACACAGACACACACACACACACACACACACACACACACACACACACAGACACACACACACACACACAGACACACACACAGACACAGACACACACACACACACACACACACACACACACACACACACACAGACACACACAGACACACACACACACACACACACACACACACAGACACACACACACACACACACACACACACACACACACACACACACACAGACACACACACACACACACACACACACACACAGACACACACACACACACACACACACACACACAGACACACACACACACACACACACACACACACAGACACACACAGACACACACACACAGACACACAGACACACACACACACACACACACACACACACATACTGATCTAATGAGCAGCTAAAAAAATACAAACAGCTAAACTCATGCTAAAGGTAGCTAGCTTAGCATATCTCAGTCATTTGTTACATTTCCTGTAATTTGGTGGAGAAGCTTTATATCACATAATAAATGTGTTAGATTGTAAATGTATTATGTTGATTTAAGTATCATTATTTGAAGATACTGTGGAATCAAACCAATGTGATTTTTCTGGAACTAGTGAAAGTGAATCAGTTTTATTGTAGTTCCTCTGAGGACTACGATCAGTATTGATCCTGATAATCAGTATCGAACAATGTGATGACAAAATAAAATGCAGTTATTCCACTGTTCTAAAAATCAACTAAATTCATAACTTTTGATAAATATGTTAATGTGTTGATGATAATGATGATGATACACCACAGAGTCACTGCAGCCAGAGGGCGCTGTTTGTCTGCAGGTCTGACTGTACTGTGTCTTCTTCTGTCTAACAGGAAGTAGTCAGGCAGGAGGAGGAGCAGGGGGGGGGGGGGGGGGGGGAGGAGGAGCAGGGGGGAGGGGGGGAGGAGGAAGAGGACAAGCTGAGACTGGCAGGTTGGTGATGGGCGGGGCCAAAGAGAGAGAGAGAGAGAGAGAGAGAGGAACCTGTTTCAGTGATCTGGACTCGCCCCTCCAGGAATACAAGGAAAACACAAAGAGCAGGATGGTCGGGTCTGACATTTACTGGTAAAACATTATTATTATTATATATTTATATGTATGTTGTCTGTCTCTCTGTCTCTCTGTCTGTCTGAGTTGCAGGTGGACAAACTTTTCTCGTCTTATTCCTGTTGGTTTTGTGCGTTTATGTTTCTTGTGTTTAACTTTTGTCCGTTTGGTTTGGACTTTAAATTTGAAAAACTTCAAAAGCTGGTGGGGCAAAATAAAAAGTTTGTAAACCTGCATTATGAGAATGTGAATCTGTTCCCACGCCTATATTAAGGGGACTCTGTTTGATTTCAGGGCTAAGACTTGACTTTTGGTAAAGATTAGGTGTGTGTGTGTGTGTGTGTGTGTGTGTGTGTGTGTCATCGGGTGTGTTTAACTCACAAACAGAGGACCGTATCCCGACTACAGACGAACTGTAAGTGAGTAAAATGATGATCGAGAAAAAGAACAAAAGCTTGTGAGATTTAACTGACGGAGACATTTTACAGCTTTGATTTTACGTCAGATGGAACAAAAAGTCAATCAAACAAGTGCAGGTCTAGTATTTATATATATATAGTCTGCTCGTTGTCATTTCTTTATGCTGATTGGATTTGACCAACTTCCTTTATCAGGTACAACATGTTATAATCTCCCATAGTATAAATAAATGAAGTATATTTCTCATACACTAACTGGAAACACTGGAAATATTTCTATATATATAGTATACATGTTGTGTACTTTCATTATGTAGTATGGCATAGTACTCAGTACTCAGATGTTATTCCTGTTTTCAAGTGTTTACATCAAAATACATTTAAAATACAAAAAGTACAAAAATAAACTTTCTTTACAAATATCCAAATATGTAATGTGAACACTTAAAATATTATATTATTTATAACCCTTTCTTTGTATAACTTAGTGTATTAAATATTTTTGCACACCTTATTTTTAATGAAATACATAAAACACATACATTTAACATTAAAACATTTACATAATTGTATCTTTAAATATTTTACAAAACAAACTTGTTAAATACAATAATAATTGTTAAATACAATAATAATTATATCTGATACTACCCGGTACTAACTAGTATTTTACAGATACTATATTCAGTTAAAGATGTATTTTTCAAATCTCATACGTCAAATAGATATTTTTTATGTTGATATATATTGATATTAATTCTTTAGCACATATAGTTTAGTTAAACACAGACACTGAATAAAAATATAATGTGAACGTAAACATATATAATATTATATTTATATACAGCATTATGTTTAACAAGGGTGTGTATTTATATTAAGTAATGTATGGATGTATTTAAATGAAACTACTAACATATAAACATGTTAACATCACATATATTTAACAGATGTGTTGGATGTATGAATGTATTTTGTGTTACATGTATTACATGAATATGCTACATATTAGGATAAAGACATTTAATAAGAATATAAATCACAAAATACTTAAAATATATACAAACATATATCCATTTTTTGTTCTGTATAAATAATGGAGTTCAGAATAATGATGTGTAAACTGGAGAATTCAGTGATTTTTTAAATATTTAATAATAATTTCAGTAACAAAGCCGTTTTAAATATAATGTTAAATATAATGTTAAATATGATGTTAAGTATAATGTTAAATACAATGTTTAATTTAATGTTTAATATAATGTTGATTATGTTAAATAAAATGTTAAATATAATGTTAAATATGTTTAATATAATGTTAAGTATAATGTTTAATGTGCTCATCCTTAAGAGGGTTCCTGAGGTCTTTGAGGGTGTTGTGCTGGTCCTTGAGACGGTTCCTGGGGTCCTTGAGGAGATTTGTGAAGGCCCTTAAGGAGGATTCAGAGGTCCTGGAGAGGGTTTGTAGAGGTTCTTTGTAGGGTCCCTGGTGTCATTAAGACACCTTGGAGGAGGTTGTGTAGGATCCATAGTTTGGTTCCAGGTGTCTTTGAGTTTTTGATACCTGACTTTAAGAGACAGCTGACAGCCAATCAGAGAGCAGGATTTCTGTATGTGTGTGTTGGTGATGTTCAGTCAAACACACATTCCTCCAGGAGGCGGAGCCAGCTGATGTTTTCTGATTCAAACTCGGTTATTTCTGTTTCTACTGCGTGTGTGTGTTACTGTGTGTGTGTGTGTGTTATGTGTGACCACACCCCACGCTCACACTAAGGGTAAAGGTTGAACCCATTTCACTGCTGAAGCCTCTCCCTGATTGGCTGTTGGCTCTCTGAGGTCACGTGATGTATGTTCTGGTGAACTTCTCCTTTAAATCCTTACTCCTCTCTGATTGGGCGATTGGGCGTGTTCAGCCACAAACCCTTGACCTCGGTTTGATGATTGACAGTCCTGTGGTCGAGGGTGTGAGCGTGGGTGTGTGTATATGTATACGTGTGTGTGTGTATATGAGTGTGTGTGTGTGTGTGTGTTACATTCTTGTGGGGTGGGTGTGGCTGAGAGACAAACATAGAGAGGGGGGGCGCCACATTCCAGTATGAGACTCTCTCATGACTCATACCTGCCTCAGGTGTGTGAGGCTCAGAGCAGGTTTGACTGTTTACCTCCAGACTCTTAAAGGGCCAGTAGCCTGCAGGAGATCAGTTCAAATTAGGAGAACTTTATTGATCCTGAGAGTTATAAACGGTCAATTATGTGTTACATTGTTGATAGTTTTTAAGTTCACTACGGGGTACCAGAGGTATTAAGTTATATATGTATACATATATTAGGGCTGGGCAAGTTAACGCATTCACTAATTAACGCCGACAATTATTTTATCATTAACGCAGTTTTTTAAAAATGCAATAACACCGTTGATGCAGCAAATCACCCAAACAAGCAATGGAGGAAGTCTTCAGACTATGTTGATGCAGCGCGTGGGAGAAGTTTAGAGAAGCTAAAGACAAGCTAACTGATGCTACAGAGACAAGCTAACTGATGCTACAGAGAAGTGGAGACAAACTGCAGGTTGGTGTTGTGGAAGATGTCGGTCTGATGGCGTGTTCACACCAAACGTGATTGGCGCGGCACGAATCAACAAAAAAAAAATGTCAACTCACGCGTTGGGGGCGATTTCGCGTCAATCGCGCCGCGCCAAACGCGCCGCGCCATCGCAAATTCGCGTCACTCCAGTCTCATCGCGTCTGTGCACAGACTTCGTATGTAATCTACTCGCGTGAAGAATTCGCGCCGCGTTTGGTGTGAACGCGCCTTTAGGATCAACCAATGACGTCACTTATGAGCCTCAAGACGCACCGTCACCAGAAGAACACACGAGTTGTGTTAAAGGAGAGACGACAACAGCGACGCGTCACAACGAGCACCAGCTGCTGCTCTCACTGAGACTACTGGACATCGCTGGGTGACCTTCATCACCTCTGAGTTACAGCATCATAGTGATGAAGAGGAGAACACACAACACACACATTGTGATGAAACGTGTTGTTCATGTTGTTCATGTTCACAGCAGTGAAGGTTTCACATGACGTCACACACTGAGCACAAAAAATCATGCGATTAAAAATTTTAATTAATCGCATGATTTTTTTGCGATTAATTTCATTGTTATGCGCAAAGTTCAATAATGAATTTTTTTCAATAATGAAGTGCTGCTCTATGAACTAAAGGTCAACAACATTTGGTTTAAACACGTTAAACTCATCAGGTTCTTGTTAACAGGATTCTCTTCACACAGCAGCAGTTATAACACAGTTATAATGATTCTGATCATAGATATTCAGCCGGTGTTCACAACTTTATCTTCATGTGTGTCAGAGATGAATTTAAATATACATCTTAAACCTGAAACCTATCTACGTCATGTTTTAATGTTTGTTAAATTCTCAGTAGTGATAACTAAATGATGTGATTATTATACATATTACAAACTAAACACTTTAAAAGCTCTAAACAATAATTTAAATTAATCATTTATTGTTGGTATGTTGGTCAGACGCTATGCTACGCTGATTAGCGTAACATGTGTGGTGTTTGTTATAAATGTACGTTGGTACATAGAGGGTGATGAGAAGCTGTACATGGAGGGACTTAGGACCCAGGGGAACGTAGGGGAAGGAAACAGGAAGAGACGCCACACAAACAGCTGTTCACCGCTCGCTGCCGGTTCTTGTGTTAAAAATGTTGCTTAATAATAAATAAAACAACTGCCGCGATAATAACGCGTTAACATGCCCAGCACTATTATATATATATATTTATATATATATATATATATATATATATATATATATATATATATATATATATATATATATAAATATATATTTATTGATGCATTAATGTGTTGATCACTGTAATTAAAGATGGAGCTCATTTAAATAATAATGTATAATAATACATCTTTATTTATTAGTTGATTGTACTTTGTTTTTAAAATCTAAATATGTAAAGTGACTAAATATATATTTATATATAAATATATATATACATTGAGCAGTAAAAAGTACAACATGTACCTCAGTGAAGTACAAGTACCTTAAAATTGTACGAAGTTAAATTCCTCCACTGATTATATTTGTAGTTAAATTATATTGATTAATGTGAAGCTTTTTGTCTGTGATTAATAGACTGGATGACATCATCAGATCATATTTATTGATCAGTTATTGATTATTGTTCTGTTGAAAAGAACATGAAGAAGAGAAAAACAGTGAATGTTCTTCAGTCTGACTTGTTCCTTTACAAAGACAGGAAACACACACACACACACACACACACACACACACACACACACACACACCAGCCTGTGATGTCATCGAAGGGTGGAGTCTATGCAGCCATGTGGGCGGGTCTTACAGCAGACAGGAAGAGCAGACACTTCCCTCCATAAACAGAACAGGCCTGAGATCAGCCTCCTGCTATTGTTCTGTGTGTGTGTGTGTGTGTGTGTGTGTGTGTGTGTGTGCGCGCGTGCATGCGTGCGTGTCCACACTAATAATATTCAGTTTTAGGCTCCAACTAATGATTTAAAAAAATAATATAAATTAATCTACAGTTTATATATCAGCAACATGATATAAAAAGGTCAGTCATAGTATTACTAGTACTAGGTACTAGTACTAGTTGTAGTAGTCGTAGCCTGACGAGATTCGGTTCGCTGGTTTCCTGCCTCTGGTTCCTTCAAAATAAAGTGCAGATTAACACGATACTCTGCAGGTTTCCACCTGAGCAGGTGATGTCACCGTGAAGCCACGCCCCTCTACCTGGTGAGTGGGCGGGGTCTGAGGTGTGGAAGAAGAGCTGCAGACGTCTCTCTGATGAGCCTGTTATATAAACTGTTCACTTCCTGGAAGCCTTTCAACCTCAGAGAGGGAGAAAAGTGTAGAAGAAGAGAGGTGAGTGTTGTACTGCTGGAGTCACAGCTATGTACTGTGAGTACTGTGTGTACTGTTGTGTACAGTGTACTGTGAGTACTGCTGTGTACTGTGTGTACTTGTGTGTACTGTGAGTACTGCTGTGTACTGTGTGTACAGTGTGTACAGTGAGTACTGTGAGTACTGCTGTGTACTGTGTGTACAGTGTGTACTGTGAGTACTGTGTGTACTGTTGTGTACAGTGTGTACTGTGAGTACTGTTGTGTACAGTGTACTGTGAGTACTGCTGTGTACTGTGTGTACTTGTGTGTACTGTGAGTACTGCTGTGTACTGTGTGTACAGTGTGTACAGTGAGTACTGTGAGTACTGCTGTGTACTGTGTGTACTGTTGTGTACAGCGTGTACAGTGAGTACTGTGTGTACTGCTGTGTACAGTGTGTACTGTGTGTACAGTGAGTACTGTGTGTACTGCTGTGTACAGTGTGTACAGTGTGTACTGTGTGTACTGTGAGAACTGCTGTGTACTGTGTGTACTGCTGTGTACAGTGTGTACTGTGTGTACAGTGTGTACTGTGAGTACTGCTGTGTACTGTGCAGTGGTGGCCGTCAGGGCCTGCTAAGCCTTCTCTGCTGGCCTAAACACAATCACAAAGTTAGAGCTATTTTATAATTTAATATTTTTTCTTAAATACACTACATGTATCATAATTTATATAAATATTGTCCCATCATCTTATGTTCTCATTGCACAGCTACTGTGCTCCTCAGCTGCTCTGCTTCAGTGCAGCTTGTTTTAAGTAGAGCTTTGATCCAATCAGAGTTCACCTCTGTGTCTCTAGGTAGAAGAGAGGCCCCAGGCCTGCAGACTCACCAGTGAATCCATGTGCAGGTTAAGTGAATGGGGACGATGTCGTTGATCGTCATAGTGTTCAACCAATCAGATCTTTAGTTTGACATGTTGGGCGTATTCTTTGACGTGTCAGAGCTGCTAGCTGGCCTACAAGTACGTCAGCATTACGTGCAGCTCTGCAGTGAGGTGCAGCGTGCGCTGTGATTGGTCAGTGGGCGAGCACGTGACTATCGTGAAACGAAACTTAAAGTAGCAGCAGAGGCTTAGTCGGAGGAGTAAGAGTTCAAATTGAAAGATATGGAAGAAATTATAAAAAACATTTGCTTGGTGTAGATTCTTTTTTTTTACCTAGCTGTGTTTTTTTAACACTCATTGGCTGAAGGAGGAGAAACAGATTTCTGGAGGACATTTCCAGAAAAGCTGGACATCGTATCAAAGGGTCGGTGGACCCCACAGCTAGCAGCCCTGACCCAGCATGGAGTAGGATTCCTGGCTGACAGCGTTGGAGAAGCGCTGCACATTTAATGGCTAAGAATGCGTTTCATTTGCAACTGAGCTCTTGGTGTTTGGAGCTGTTTGGAGCTATGCTACGCTAACCAAGGCAGCTACACGAAAGGACACGCACAAGCTACGTGCTTTTTTGAACTCTTTGTTAACAAAGAAAGGAGGATGGACTTTGTCTTTAAGTGAACAGCAGCTGTGGTAAGTTAACTGCTTTTGCGTTTTTACATCTGCAGCAGCGTTTCTACTGTGTTCATGTGTCTATCGTGTTGTTTTTATGAATCATATGAATGGCTCGTGCTCTAGCGCTGCAGTGTTGCTGGATTGATTTGTTGCTTTGTTGTCATATAAATATATGTGACTGGTTCTTGTGAGTTTGTTGTGTCATTGTGTTAATTACATAGATTTGGACTATATGCATTGGCCATTAATTACAAAGCATCCCGTCATGCGCAGGGTTATTGAATCCGTTTGGGCTGTTGTTTCCCCGCTGAGCTAGTTTAGCTTAGCCTCCCTGAAGACACGTGCGGTACCGCAGCCTCAGCTGTTTGTTGTTATTGTTCCGGGTCCACCGAAAACATTATATTTACCACAATCTAAGCTTCTGCTAAATGCACCAGTATTATTCAAAGGTATTGTTCGGTTTGTAAGCCTCGTACCGGTTTAATACGAATACGTGTATTATTACACCAATAGAAACAAATAGACTGTTAGCTGGGTCAAGACCGGATACTGGACTTTAGCTGCTTGGGGGGGGTCGACTGTTGCATCTTCACCACATCCGCTGGTGGGAGTGTGCTCACCTGTGTGTGCGCGCACGTGTGTGTGTGTGTGCGCGCGCGCGGATCAGGGCGGAACTCCGCCGTGCGCGATACAGAGAGCAGAGGAGAATTGTAAACGCGCGACCATGTTGTCTACAGACGTGACATGCCGTCTGTAGACAACATGAGGCTGGTTAGTTAGATATAATGAGGGGGGGGGGGCGGGCCCCTAATATAATGAGGGGGGGGCGGGCCCCTGATATAATGAGGGGGGCGGGCCCCTAATATAATGAGGGGGGGCGGGCCCCTGATATAATGAGGGGGGCGGGCCCCTGATATAATGAGGGGGGGGCGGGCCCCTAATATAATGAGGGGGGCGGGCCCCTAATATAATGAGGGGGGGCGGGCCCCTAATATAATGAGGGGGGCGGGCCCCTGATATAATGAGGGGGGGCGGGCCCCTAATATAATGAGGGGGCGGGCCCCTAATATAATGAGGGGGGCGGGCCCCTAATATAATGAGGGGGGGCGGGCCCCTGATATAATGAGGGGGGAAACACTGTACTGGGACACCAGTCTCTCCTGTGTGACAACAATCCAGCGTTTCATTTATAAATCATGACTTCTAGAACACATGAGAAATAAGCATGAGGATTAGCTTGAGCATTAGCATTAGCTTTAGCTGCAGGAGGAGCTCAGAGCTGATTGTAGTTTGACTTGTTCTGACAGGAAGAAACATGAATCATTGTCTCAAGTCTTCTTCTGTCTGAAATAAGAAGCTTCACATCACGATTGTAGCAGTAGTGGAAGGTAACGGAGTACTCTACGTGAGTACTTGTACTCTACTTTCCTGTCTTTGTAAAGGAACAACATTCACTGTTTGTCTTCAACAGAACGCTAATAAATATGATGTGATGATGTCATCCAGTCTGAAACTCACAGAAACTATTAATATCTAAACACAAAAAGCTTCACATTAAACTATGAATATAATCAGTGGAGGAATTTAACAATTTAAATTTTAAAGTACTTCCTTTTTCTGCTACTTTCTTTTTGTACTTTTTTGGGTACTTTTTACTGTACTATTTGATGTCTAACATCATGTTAGCATCATGTTGGCATTTTAATAGAATCATGTTAGCGTCATGTTGGCATCTTGTTAGCATCATGTTGGCATCTTGTTAGCATCATGTTGGCATCATGTTAGCATCATGTTGGCATCATGTTAGCATCATGTTGGCATTTTAATAGAATCATGTTAGCATCTTGTTAGCATCATGTTGGCATCTTGTTGGCATCATGTTGGCATCATGTTAGCATCATGTTAGCGACATGTTGGGATCATGTTAGCATCATGTTAGCATCATGTTGGCATCTTGTTAGCATCATGTTGGCATCTTGTTAGCATCATGTTGGGATCATGTTAGCCTCATGTTAGCATCATGTTGGCATATTGTTAGCATTGTGTTGGCATCTTGTTAGCATCGTGTTGGCACCTTGTTAGCATCGTGTTGGCATCATGTTTGCATCTTGTTAGCATTGTGTTGGCATCTTGTTAGCATCATTTTGGCATCATCTTATTAGCATCTTTTTGGCATCATCTTGTTAGCATTATGTTAGCATCATGTTAGCATCCTCTTGGCATCTTGTTAGCATCATGTTAGCATCATGTTGGCATCATGTTGGCATCTTGTTAGCATCATGTTAGCATCATGTTAGCATCATGTTGGCATCATGTTGGCATCATGTTGGCATCATGTTGGCATCATGTAGATGCTACCCTAAACACTGAATAATGAAGCTGTTTCTCACTTTTAGGGGCTGATGATCAAATGTGACATTTGACCCCTGACCTTCAGAGTCACCTTCTACCTGAGGGGGGTGGGGCCTGAGGAGCCCAGCGCCATCACCATGGCAACGACTTCCTCCCAGCTCGGCAGAGGTGAGTCATTCGTGACATTTAGCATTAGCATTAGCATTAACACTTGTACTCAATATAACCCTTTTTAAAATGATTTTCCTCTGGTCCTCCGGTCTGGTCCGGGTCCTGCAGGTCTGGGTCTGGTCCTGGTGGAGTTTCATTATGAGTACCAGGGTCGGGACGGCGTGCTGGTCTCCATCAAACCCAACGAGCGCTACGTCCTGCTGGCTAAGACCAACGACCACTGGTGGCAGGTCCAGAGGGACCGGACCTCCAAACCCTTCTACATCCCGGCCAAGTATGTCAAGGAGCTGCCGACGGACTTCCCCTCGCCTCTGGACTTCGATCCGCCCAGTCCTGAACCAGTACTGCTTCCTGTGGCAGTCCCCGTCCCCGTCCCAAAGGCTCTGGAGGACCCCAGAACCAAACCTGCGGACGAGGTGATGATCCGACTCAGACCCGAAGCTTCCAAAGGATACCGCAAAACGGAGAACCGCATGTCCACATTTGGGGTCCCACTGGACTTTCCTGACCCATCGGCTTCGACGGCACCATCACCGCGGCATCCCAGCAACCCTCCTGCTGGTCCCGCAGAGACCGGGACTACAAACATGGCCGACGTTGCTGTGAGCAAAAAGCACCTTTCGGGGTTCCCGGAGGATCTCAGGGACTCCGACAAACACAGAGTTCCTAGTTTCAGTCCAGCAGACCCTGTCTCCACACTGAGGACCCAGACAGAGCCCATCCCCGTAGAGACGCCGATGGTCCCGGTGGTCCCCCCACACAAAGACCACCACAGCTCATCCGAGGAAGAGGAGCTAGAGGAGGAGGAGCTAGAGGAGAGCAGCAGCGGACAGGAGGATCCAGTAAAGGAGGATTCAAACCACATCTACGAGTCCATCCAGGACCTGAACCTGGACCTGGAGGCTCTGGTCGGAGGAAGAGAGATTCCCAGGGCACCGTCTGAACCTGCACCGGCCCCGCCCACTTTACAGGTGACACCAGCTGAGACCTGTGGGTCCCATCAAAGCTTCTAGAGCTCTGGTCCAGTTCAAAGGCCACATTCATTATATTTAAAATATATATAAAGTATAATAAATATACACATCATATTTAAAATATAAATATAATAAAGAATATGATGTTAACAGGTGAAGTTCAGGCAGATTTAAAAAAAATATAAGTCATTTCCTGAAGCATCCACACAGGAAGTCAGAGGAGCTTTGACCTCCAGCACCGCAACCTGGATTCACACCCTTAATGCTGTGTGTGTGTGTGTGTGGGGGGGGGGGGGGGGGGGGCAGGTTCTGTGTGTGTCTGGTGATGTCACAGCAGGATGTGATGAGGTGAGCAGGATGTAGTGACGTCACAGCCGGCAGGATGTGTTCAGGGTCGGACAGGAAACGGGAGGTCTGTGGGGCCCCTGGTGGGTCAGTAGGTAATGACCAGCGTGATCTCCTCGTTTAAAGGTCCGGAACATTACAATAATATCTAACTGCTCTATTTAGTGTCATATATATATATTCAAAAGGCCTCGAGTAGTAACGTCTCTGTGGAGTCAACAACTGTCACATGAAATATAGAAAGAACTCAATTATTATATTATTATTATTATATAAATAATATATATATACATAAATAAATGTTCTTCTCTCATTTCAAGTAAAATAAGGGCTTTCTAATAAACAACTTTATAATAAACAATCGCTACACATCTACACATCTACACATCTACACATCTACACATCTACGCATCTACACATCTACACAGCTACACATCTACCCATCTACCCATCTACGCATCTACGCATCTACACATCTACACATCTACACATCTACCCATCTACGCATCTACGCATCTACGCATCTACGCATCTACGCATCTACACATCTACACATCTACACATCTACACATCTACCCATCTACGCATCTACGCATCTACACATCTACACAGCTACACATCTACACAGCTACACATCTACACATCTACACATCTACCCATCTACCCATCTACGCATCTACGCATCTACACATCTACACATCTACACATCTACCCATCTACGCATCTACGCATCTACACATCTACACATCTACACATCTACACATCTACCCATCTACGCATCTACGCATCTACACATCTACACAGCTACACATCTACACAGCTACACAGCTACGCATCTACGCATCTACGCATCTACGCATCTACGCATCTACGCATCTACGCATCTACACATCTACACATCTACCCATCTACCCATCTACCCATCTACGCATCTACGCATCTACGCATCTACACATCTACACATCTACCCATCTACGCATCTACGCATCTACACATCTACACATCTACACATCTACACATCTACCCATCTACGCATCTACGCATCTACACATCTACACATCTACACATCTACACATCTACCCATCTACGCATCTACGCATCTACGCATCTACACATCTACCCATCTACGCATCTACGCATCTACACATCTACACATCTACACATCTACACATCTACCCATCTACGCATCTACGCATCTACACATCTACACATCTACACATCTACACATCTACCCATCTACGCATCTACGCATCTACACATCTACACATCTACACATCTACACATCTACCCATCTACGCATCTACACATCTACACATCTACACATCTACCCATCTACGCATCTACGCATCTACACATCTACACATCTACACATCTACACATCTACCCATCTACGCAGCTACGCAGCTACGCATCTACGCATCTACGCATCTACGCATCTACGCATCTACGCATCTACGCATCTACGCATCTACGCATCTACGCATCTACGCATCTACGCATCTACGCATCTACGCAGCTACGCATCTACGCAGCTACGCAGCTACGCATCTACGCATCTACGCATCTACGCATCTACGCATCTACGCATCTACGCATCTACGCATCTACGCATCTACACATCTACACATCTACACATCTACCCATCTACCCATCTACCCATCTACACAGCTACACATCTACACAGCTACACAGCTACACATCTACACATCTACACATCTACACATCTACACATCTACCCATCTACGCATCTACGCATCTACGCATCTACGCATCTACACATCTACACATCTACACATCTACCCATCTACACATCTACCCATCTACCCATCTACACAGCTACACATCTACACAGCTACACAGCTACACATCTACACATCTACACATCTACACATCTACACATCTACCCATCTACGCATCTACGCATCTACACATCTACACATCTACACATCTACCCATCTACCCATCTACGCATCTACGCATCTACACATCTACACATCTACACATCTACCCATCTACGCATCTACGCATCTACACATCTACACATCTACACATCTACACATCTACCCATCTACGCATCTACGCATCTACACATCTACACAGCTACACATCTACACAGCTACACAGCTACACATCTACACATCTACACATCTACACATCTACCCATCTACGCATCTACAAATCTACACATCTACACATCTACACATCTACACATCTACCCATCTACGCATCTACAAATCTACGCATCTACGCATCTACGCATCTACACATCTACACATCTACACATCTACACATCTACCCATCTACACATCTACCCATCTACGCAGCTACGCATCTACGCATCTACACATCTACACATCTACACATCTACACATCTACCCATCTACACATCTACACATCTACACATCTACACATCTACACATCTACCCATCTACGCAGCTACGCATCTACGCATCTACGCATCTACGCATCTACACATCTACACATCTACACATCTACACATCTACCCATCTACGCATCTACAAATCTACGCATCTACGCATCTACGCATCTACACATCTACACATCTACACATCTACACATCTACCCATCTACACATCTACCCATCTACGCAGCTACGCATCTACGCATCTACACATCTACACATCTACACATCTACACATCTACCCATCTACACATCTACACATCTACACATCTACACATCTACACATCTACCCATCTACGCAGCTACGCATCTACGCATCTACGCATGTACGCATCTACACATCTACACATCTACCCATCTACGCATCTACGCATCTACGCATCTACGCATCTACGCATCTACGCATCTACGCAGCTACGCATCTACCCATCTACGCATCTACGCATCTACGCATCTACGCATCTACGCATCTACGCATCTACACATCTACACATCTACACATCTACACATCTACGCATCTACACAGCTACGCATCTACACATCTACACATCTACCCATCTACCCATCTACGCATCTACGCATCTACGCATCTACGCATCTACGCATCTACGCATCTACACATCTACACATCTACACATCTACACATCTACGCAGCTACGCATCTACGCATCTACACAGCTATGCATCTACACATCTACACATCTACACATCTACCCATCTACGCATCTACGCATCTACGCATCTACGCATCTACGCATCTACGCATCTACGCATCTACGCAGCTACGCATCTACGCATCTACGCAGCTACGCATCTACGCAGCTACGCATCTACATATCTCAGCATCTTGTCCTCAGTTCAGAGTTTGCTCCACAGATTCATGTTTGGTTGTAGTTTCACATCAATGAACACATGAGACGGATGAACACATGAGACGGATGAACACATGAGACGGATGAACACATGAGACGGATGAACACATGAGACAGAGCAGCAGCAAGAATGAACCAACAGGAGTCCGTCCGTTCTTTGTTAAAAGCTCTGTTTTCACGTTCCACCTCTCTCTCTCTCTCTGTCTCTCTCTCTCTCTCTCTCTCTCTCTCTCTCTCTCTCTCTCTCTCTCTCTCTCTCTCTCTCTGCGTTTCAGAATACAGATATTTGATTGGCTGAGTAGCATCACGTGAGATGATTTTCAGTGCTTGTGCTAGAAAAGCTGTGCAGGTTAAAATAGAATTTTAGAATTCTCAATTGTACATCAGTTATACGTCCGGATAGGACAGCGTCTGACCAGCAGGGTCGTCCTCCTTCAGGAAATGGTTCTCGAGGAGAACCTGGAGGAGGTTCTGAAGGACCTTGAAAAGGTTCCAGGACTCCTTGAGG
Source organism: Pholis gunnellus (assembly GCF_910591455.1). NCBI lineage: Eukaryota > Metazoa > Chordata > Actinopteri > Perciformes > Pholidae > Pholis > Pholis gunnellus. The sequence goes on from NC_136544.1 coordinate 22,070,776, forward strand.
AGGCTGTAAAGTGATGTAGAGGTTCAGTCCGATTCAAAAATGTGGATTCCCAGAAAAAATCCAGACAGCCCATCAGCAGGCAGGGGGCGGGGCCACATGCCCCCAGGGGGCGGGGCCACAGAGCTTTAGTCCTCCTACATGAAACAGCTTCAGTTACAGACGGATCACAAACTTTCTGACATGTTTGATGTTGAAGACAATTTGAACAGAGAAAGGCATTATGGGTAAGTCTAATCTAAACTTTAGGTGGCTGGTTGAGAATAAAATAAGTGACTTTATTAAAGAGGCTACTGTGACCTCTGACCTTAAACATTCAGTGGAGTCACACCTGATCCTGGTCTCATCAGACCTGATCCTGGTCTGAGAACGTGTTGGTTCTGTTGGTCTTGAGGTTCATTGGTGGATCATCATGATCCTGGTCTCTCTGTGTTGGAGGTCTGTTCAGGTCTGACCCTCCTCAGGTCCCTTTAAAGGAAGACCAGATCTCTGTTTCTCTTATTTCAGGTTCAAACCTTCAGAGACTAGAACGCCTCTAACAGTAATAAAGTCAGATAATCTGTTTCATGTGTTTTATGATTATAATGATTTTATAACTTTTATCTCAAAAATGTCTCGAGTTAATCTTTAAACCATGAAATATAATTCAACATCAAGAAAAGACAAAGTGTTGTTGTTTACAGCACTGTGTGTGTGTGTGTTTATGGAACATGGGAGGAGTACTTCCTGTTTCTTCCTCTTCACTCAGTCTTCAAACAGTTCGTCTTCATGAGGAGAAGAACAAACCTCTGCAGTTATTAGATGATCATCAGCTGCAGATTCATCTTCTGTTGATTAATCGACTGTTAAGAGACGAAGAAGTGACTCATTTCTCTAAAGTTGGTGTTTGTTCATTTAAATGAAGGTGAATCTATCGTGTCGCTGTAGAGGTTTCTGTGTTTTGATGACTCATCTAAAATAATTGAAGTACTGTCCCTTTAAACTCTCTCTCTCTGAAGGACGTCGGCTCGCTCGACCCGAAACCTCCGATCTACGCTAACGTCTCCTCTGTGAAGAAAACAAACATCCCACAGATCTCCATCTCTGGCCCCGCCCTCCCCTCATCGCCTCCTCCTGGCCCCGCCCCCTCTGTTCCCGCTCACAGCCCCTCCTCTTCCGTCTCCTCATCCGGGATGATAAGCCCCGCCTCCCCCCTCAGCCCACAGGACGACTGGCAGGTAAGGTGACCTCTGACCTCTGATAGGTACGGGTGTGAAGTACTCGTGGGAAGTACTCGTGTGAAGTACGGATGTGAAGTACTCGTGTGAAGTACTCGTGGGAAGTACTCGTGTGAAGTACTCGTGGGAAGTACTCGTGTGAAGTACTCGTGTGAAGTACTGATGTGAAGTACTCGTGTGAAGTACGGATGTGAAGTACTGGTGTGAAATACTCGTGTGAAGTACTTGTGTGAAGTACTCGTGTGAAGTACTCGTGTGAAGTACTCGTGTGAAGTACTCGTGTGAAGTACTGGTGTGAAGTACTCGTGTGAAGTACTCGTGCGAAGTACTGGTGTGAAGTACTGGTGTGAAGTACTCGTGTGAAGTACTGGTGTGAAGTACTTGTGTGAAGTACTTGTGTGAAGTACTCGTGTGAAGTACTCGTGTGAAGTACTCGTGTGAAGTACTGGTGTGAAGTACTCGTGTGAAGTACTGGTGTGAAGTACTCGTGTGAAGTACTGGTGTGAAGTACTCGTGTGAAGTACTGGTGTGAAGTACTCGTGTGAAGTACTGGTGGGAAGTACTCGTGTGAAGTACTGGTGGGAAGTACTCGTGTGAAGTACTGGTGGGAAGTACTACATCCTAGACTCCCGTATGTAATAAAATATTTCCTGCTGAGTCGTGAGTAAATCTTTTTTTTATTGAGAGTAGATCAAATTATACACTTAAACCAAAACATCTTAAAACATTGTTAATTTACACTTTTAATGAATGAAGTTGTGAAAACCATGTTGGTGCAGTAAATACGAGTGTACCTGAACGCACCGTCAGGTCTCCAGCTGATTCTACTGAATAGAATCCGTCTCTATTGTTTAAACCACGTTCAGGTTCACAGAGACCAGGACAGCGGGAAGCAGTTCTATTTCCACCCTGTAACCAGACAGACCACCTGGTCCGACCCCCGCAGCCCTCCACCCCTGCCCGATGGAGACTTGGACCAGCCCAGGGGGGGCGAGGGGGGTCAGCTGACCTCCCCCTCTCCTCTGCTGTCCCCCCAGGTACCAGTTCTTAGGATCAAAGTTTGCTCCAGATTCAAACGTTAAACAGATGAAGTGAAAACCACCTGCTTCCTGTCAGGGTTCTGCTGGTTGGGACCAGCTGGTGGACGAAGTCTCAGGGAGGTTTTACTACCACAACCCCACCTCCGGAGCCACGACGTGGTCCGCCCCAGAGCCGCTCTCCCCCTCCTCCCCCTCCTCCCCCCCAGGGTCTACAGCCAACAGGAGGCACGACGACGGCCCGGTGAGATCCTCAGATAAGTCTGGATTAGGTCTGGTTTAACAAAACTGAAGTCTTAAGTCAGACTTCAATCAAAGCAGAACATGATGTCACAACAACAACAAAACTACATGAATATTAACCAAGAACAGTCATGTTTATTACATTGAAACATTTTATTTATTTTGTATTTATTTTAGCCTCCGCTGCCCGAGGAAGATTATCCTTCATCACAAGTCCACGATGACAACGACGTCTTCACAACGGTAAAACACACACACACACACACACACACACACACACACACACACACACACACACACACACACATACATACATACATACATACATACATACATACATACATAAACACACACACACACACACACACACACACACACACACACACACACACACACACACACACACACACACACACACACACACACACATACATACATACATACATACATACATACATATACACACACACACACACACACACACAGACGTACGTTGGTTTTACGTCCCTCGTTCACGTCGTCCCGGTTGTTTTCTCCTCTGCAGCGCGTGTGTTTGATTCCCAGAGCTCAGCTGGACCTGAAAGATGAAAACAGTCCGATCAAGCTGCCAGAGGTAATAAACCAACATTCATGAGTTTAAAATCTGATCCACAAACTGATTAACAATCTGCCTCATCATTCATTCATTCATTCATTGATGGTTCCAGCTCGCACATTTGCCCCAAAGTCTGATGGGAAATGGAGTTTCTGAAGAGGGAACGACTGTGCAGGTCAAGAACTGGAGACACAGCGTAGCTGAAGAGGTGAGTTACACACATAACAACAGGTAATAACTTGTACAAACGGGTAATAACTTGTACAAACAGGTAATAACTTGTACAAACAGATAATAACTTGTACAAACGGGTAATAACTTGTACAAACAGGTAATAACTTGTACAAACGGGTAATAACTTGTACAAACAGGTAATAACTTGTACAAACAGGTAATAACTTGTACAAACGGGTAATAACTTGTACAAACAGGTAATAACTTGTACAGGTAATAACTTGTACAAACGGGTAATAACTTGTACAAACGGGTAATAACTTGTACAAACGGGTAATAACTTGTACAGGTAATAACTTGTACAAACGGGTAATAACTTGTACAAACAGGTAATAACTTGTACAAACGGGTAATAACTTGTACAAACGGGTAATAACTTGTACAAACGGGTAATAACTTGTACAAACGGGTAATAACTTGTACAAACAGGTAATAACTTGTACAAACAGGTAATAACTTGTACAAACAGATAATAACTTGTACAAACGGGTAATAACTTGTACAAACGGGTAATAACTTGTACAAACGGGTAATAACTTGTACAAACAGGTAATAACTTGTACAAACGGGTAATAACTTGTACAAACAGGTAATAACTTGTACAAACGGGTAATAACTTGTACAAACAGGTAATAACTTGTACAAACAGGTAATAACTTGTACAAACAGGTATCAACTTAACTTCCATGTGGATTCTGTGTTCCAGACGTTTGCTCACGGCCACAGGAGGAACGTCTCTGAATACATTGAGGTGTCCAACAGAAGACCCTCCCCCGACAGTCCACAGGTAGACACACACTTACCTGTCTCAACATTACATACCCACTCACCTGTTCTCCTGCCCTTCATTCATTCATTTATTAATTCATCCATCATCATTCTATCAATGTTAAATAGACTGTACTTGTATACAGCTTTTCTAGTCTGGCCACTCAAAGCTCTTTATCACTACATGTCATCATTCACCCATTCACACATTGATGACAGGATTAGCGAGCATTTTAGGGTTAAGTGTCTTGCCCAAGGACACATCAACATGGACTAGCGGAGCCGGGAATCGAACCGCCGATCCTCTGATTGAAAGAAGACGCTGCTCTACCACTGAGTTTTAAGCCATCCATTCATTAATTCATTGATTGATTTATTGTTTGGTTGGTTGATTAGTTGGTTGGTTGTTTGGTTGGTTGATTAGTTGGTTGATTGGTTGGTTGGTTGGTTGGTTGGTTGATTAGTTGGTTGATTAGTTGGTTGATTAGTTGGTTGTTTGGTTGGTTGATTAGTTGGTTAAATGATTGATTGAATGATCATCCTATTCTCCTCCATAAAGCTCTCTGATCGGCACAAACTGAAGAGGAATCTGTCAGATCGGAGTTCAGGTTCCCAGCAGCTGCACGTAGGTCCTGCGTCCTGATTGGCTACTGAAGTTGTTGGGTGTCTGTTGGGTGGTCCAGTCAGATCTGCTGTAATTATCATGGAAACCATTGGAACTGTTTTACTAACTTTTGTTGGGAGACATGAAGAGTCAAACTAACATTAATGTCATTTCTGAACCTTTTGGGCAGATGTTTCCTCTCATGACGTGATGTTACGGTCAGAGGTCACATGTTTACGTCATGTGAACATCTCTCACTGAGGAAGGTTCTGCTCATCATTGTGATGGTTCTTCTGGTTCTGTTGGTGGTTCTACTGATGGTTCTACTGACGGGTGTACTGACGGTTCTACTGATGATTCTTCTGGTTCTGTTGGTGGTTCTATTGATGGTTCTTCTGGTTCTACTGATGGTTCTGCTGGTGGTTCTACTTATGGTTCTACTGATAGTTCTGGTGGTTGTGTTGTGATAATGTAATCAGATTTATGACCACACAAGATGACACACACACACACTCTCACACACCACTCCCATGTTTACACAGGAGTCACATTTCAAAGCCGACCTACAGGTTTGAATAAACCTGAAGACTCACTTGTCTGTCTCTCTCTCTCTCTTTGTCTCTGTCTCTCTCTCTGTCTGTCTGCCTGTCTTCCTGTCTGTCTCTACAGGGCCATCTGCTGGAGAAAGCAGGAATCATGAATAAGACCAAAGTAGTCGATCACAGTAAAAAGATCCGGTGAGATCTCTTAGTTCAAACTACATGTAGTGTATATCCTTGCTGTGCAAAGGATTGTGGGTCAAAATAGTCAGGATGTAGTTCATTTATTACCTGTTGTTCAATCAATGTTGTTGTTGTTTGTTGTTGACAGGAAGAACTGGAGTCAGTCCTGGACCGTCCTCCACGGTGGGATCCTCACCTTCCACAGAGACCCCAAGTCTGCTCCCACTGGGACCGCCGTAAGAACCACGGACATCCTATCATCAGCTAATGCTAGCATGCTAACACACTAAGCTAAGCTGTTAGCATGTTAGCATTCTTGTAACATTCAGTAGTACATCAGTAGAACAGATATTAACAGCGGGAACGCTAAACACTAAAAATATTAAACAACGTGTCAGTCCCACCGTCGACCAATCACAGAGCAGATCCATCATGACGATGACTTCCTGTCCTTCAGAGTAAAACGTCACAGATCGTTCCAGAATACACGGTGGAGCTGAGAGGAGCCTCGGTGGACTGGGCCGCCAAGGACAAGTCCTCCAAGAAGAACGTCCTGGAGGTACGTCACCGGGGTTACCTCCTGGTGCTTCTCCTGCGTCCTGATTGGCTGCTGTCAGATTGGATCGTTTTGGTGTTTTCAGGAAATGAACTGACTTTTGAATCTTTTGGGGCTCTGGGAAAAAGACCATAGTCTGAGTCCAAGTGAAATCAAGTCGAGTCTGATGTCATCACGTAATGTGACTGCGTCCTCCTGTTGCCGTAGTAACGTGTGTGTGTGTGTGTGTGTGTGTGTGTGTGTGTGTGTGTGTGTGTGTGTGTGTGTCACCGTGCAGCTGAAGACTCGTCAGGGCTGTGAGTATCTGATGCAGTACGACACCGAGAGCATCATCAGTGACTGGTTGAAGGTGATGCAGGACACCATCAGACAGCTGGTAATGACATCACTGTGACATCACTGTGACATCACTGAGGCTTCATCCACACTGAACTAAAATGATCTCTGTCCACTAACACGCCTGTAAACAAACGTCACGTGACTCTTCACGGACGCTGAGCGTGATGGTGCTTAGTTAATAAAATACGACAGATTAATAGTCTTTAATAATGAAAGGTCATGTTTGATACTTCAGATCGTCTTCTTTTTATTTTTCAGACTTCAGGCCATGGGTCTGTCTCTCTCTCTCTCTCTGTCTGTCTCTCTCTCTCTCTCTCTCTCTCTCTCTCTCTGTCTCTCTCTCTCTCTGCCACATGGTTTAGTAGATTATGGTTCATGAATATGGTCGTCTCACGTCTCTCTCGTAGCTGTGCTGTCTGTCTCTGGAGAGCAGTTGCTGCTTTAGGTCCTTTAGTTTCTGGACTTCACAATAGTTGTGCAGAACAAAATGAGCATTAATAGTCGTAGGTTTGATGCCTCCGCTCACTACTCACTTCACTAACAGCTGCTAGTAAAGTCAACCTGTAGTCATCATGTTTAATTAAGCTGGTAGTCGAAATCACTGTGACATCACTGTGACATCACTGTAACATCACTGTGACATCACTGTGACATCACTGTGACATCACTGTGACATCACTGTGACATCACTGGTTTGATGTTTCAGGAACAGGACCACGTGTCGGAGGACGAGGACGAAGCTGCTTCAGACAAAGAGGACAAAGACAGGAAGAGGACGAGTGAGTCTACAAAATAAAGCTTCAGACAGGAAGTGAATCTTTCTGTTTTCATTTCAACTTAAAGTGAACAAACGTTATGTCTTTGTTAAAGAAAATGATGATTTAGGTTATTAAACCTCCTCCTCCTCCTCTTCTATGTTCTAGCCACCAGGAGTCCCTCTGGTCCCTCTGGTTCCTCTGGTCCCTCTGGTCCCTCTGGTTCCTCTGGTTCCTCTGGTCCCTCTGGTCCCTCTGGTTCCTCTGGTTCCTCTGGTTCCTCTGGTTCCTCTGACTCGGAGCAGAGACGTGTCCGGACTAAACTGCGTCGCTTCCTCCAGAGGAGGCCGACGCTGCAGAGCGTCAAGGAGAGAGGCTACATCAGAGACAACGTGTTCGGCTGTCACCTGGACACACTCTGTCACCGGGAGAACACCACCACACCCAGGTTCATGGAGAAGTGTATCCGCACTGTGGAGAGGAGAGGTACACACACACACACACACACACACACACACACACACACACACACACTCTGATCAGGGTCTACCTGTGTGTGTGTGTTCAGGTCTGGATGTGGACGGGATCTACAGAGTGAGTGGAAACCTGGCTGTGATCCAGAAACTGAGACACAAAGCTGATCATGGTAACGTTCAAACATCCAAACGTCTCTCAATCTGTCGTCCCTCTGGTCCCTGTTGACCTGTTGACCTGTTGACCTGTTGACCTGTTGACCTGTCGTCCATGCAGAGGACCAGCTGGACCTGGAGGACGGGCAGTGGGAGGAGATCCACGTGATCACTGGAGCGCTGAAGCTTTTCCTGCGGGAGCTTCCAGAACCGCTGTTTCCCTTCAGCTGCTTCGACAAGTTCATCGCTGCCATCCGTCAGTAAACCCACGATCCTCCATCAGAGACTGAGACCAGGGGACCACTAAGACCAGGGGACATTCAAACCACTAAGACCAGGGGACATTCAAACCACCAAGACCAGGGGACATTTAAACCACCAAGACCAGGGGACATTTAAACCACTAAGACCAGGGGACATTTAAACCACCAAGACCAGGGGACATTCAAACCACCAAGACCAGGGGACATTTAAACCACCAAGACCAGGGGACATTCAAACCACCAAGACCAGGGGACATTCAAACCACCAAGACCAGGGGACATTTAAACCACCAAGACCAGGGGACATTCAAACCACTAAGACCAGGGGACATTCAAACCACCAAGACCAGGGGACATTCAAACCACCAAGACCAGGGGACATTTAAACCACCAAGACCAGGGGACATTCAAACCACCAAGACCAGGGGACATTCAAACCACCAAGACCAGGGGACATTCAAACCACCAAGACCAGGGGACATTTAAACCACCAAGACCAGGGGACATTCAAACCACCAAGACCAGGGGACATTTAAACCACCAAGACCAGGGGACATTCAAACCACCAAGACCAGGGGACATTCAAACCACCAAGACCAGGGGACATTTAAACCACCAAGACCAGGGGACATTCAAACCACCAAGACCAGGGGACATTCAAACCACCAAGACCAGGGGACATTTAAACCACCAAGACCAGGGGACATTCAAACCACTAAGACCAGGGGACATTCAAACCACCAAGACCAGGGGACATTCAAACCACCAAGACCAGGGGACATTCAAACCACCAAGACCAGGGGACATTCAAACCACCAAGACCAGGGGACATTCAAACCACTAAGACCAGGGGACATTCAAACCACCAAGACCAGGGGACATTCAAACCACTAAGACCAGGGGACATTTAAACCACCAAGACCAGGGGACATTTAAACCACCAAGACCAGGGGACATTTAAACCACCAAGACCAGGGGACATTTAAACCACCAAGACCAGGGGACATTCAAACCACTAAGACCAGGGGACATTCAAACCACCAAGACCAGGGGACATTTAAACCACCAAGACCAGGGGACATTTAAACCACCAAGACCAGGGGACATTTAAACCACCAAGACCAGGGGACATTCAAACCACCAAGACCAGGGGACATTCAAACCACCAAGACCAGGGGACATTTAAACCACCAAGACCAGGGGACATTTAAACCACCAAGACCAGGGGACATTCAAACCACTAAGACCAGGGGACATTCAAACCACCAAGACCAGGGGACATTCAAACCACCAAGACCAGGGGACATTTAAACCACCAAGACCAGGGGACATTTAAACCGCCAAGACCAGGGGACATTCAAACCGCCAAGACCAGGGGACATTCAAACCACTAAGACCAGGGGACATTCAAACCACCAAGACCAGGGGACATTCAAACCACCAAGACCAGGGGACATTCAAACCACTAAGACCAGGGGACATTTAAACCACCAAGACCAGGGGACATTTAAACCACCAAGACCAGGGGACATTCAAACCACTAAGACCAGGGGACATTCAAACCACCAAGACCAGGGGACATTCAAACCACCAAGACCAGGGGACATTTAAACCACCAAGACCAGGGGACATTCAAACCACCAAGACCAGGGGACATTCAAACCACCAAGACCAGGGGACATTCAAACCACCAAGACCAGGGGACATTCAAACCACCAAGACCAGGGGACATTTAAACCACCAAGACCAGGGGACATTTAAACCACCAAGACCAGGGGACATTTAAACCACCAAGACCAGGGGACATTCAAACCACTAAGACCAGGGGACATTCAAACCACCAAGACCAGGGGACATTCAAACCACCAAGACCAGGGGACATTTAAACCACCAAGACCAGGGGACATTCAAACCACCAAGACCAGGGGACATTCAAACCACTAAGACCAGGGGACATTCAAACCACCAAGACCAGGGGACATTCAAACCACTAAGACCAGGGGACATTTAAACCACCAAGACCAGGGGACATTTAAACCACCAAGACCAGGGGACATTCAAACCACTAAGACCAGGGGACATTCAAACCACTAAGACCAGGGGACATTCAAACCACCAAGACCAGGGGACATTCAAACCACCAAGACCAGGGGACATTCAAACCACCAAGACCAGGGGACATTCAAACCACTAAGACCAGGGGACATTCAAACCACCAAGACCAGGGGACATTCAAACCACCAAGACCAGGGGACATTCAAACCACCAAGACCAGGGGACATTCAAACCACTAAGACCAGGGGACATTTAAACCACCAAGACCAGGGGACATTTAAACCACCAAGACCAGGGGACATTTAAACCACCAAGACCAGGGGACATTCAAACCACCAAGACCAGGGGACATTCAAACCACCAAGACCAGGGGACATTTAAACCACCAAGACCAGGGGACATTTAAACCACCAAGACCAGGGGACATTCAAACCACTAAGACCAGGGGACATTCAAACCACCAAGACCAGGGGACATTCAAACCACCAAGACCAGGGGACATTTAAACCACCAAGACCAGGGGACATTTAAACCGCCAAGACCAGGGGACATTCAAACCGCCAAGACCAGGGGACATTCAAACCACTAAGACCAGGGGACATTCAAACCACCAAGACCAGGGGACATTCAAACCACCAAGACCAGGGGACATTCAAACCACTAAGACCAGGGGACATTTAAACCACCAAGACCAGGGGACATTTAAACCACCAAGACCAGGGGACATTCAAACCACTAAGACCAGGGGACATTCAAACCACCAAGACCAGGGGACATTCAAACCACCAAGACCAGGGGACATTTAAACCACCAAGACCAGGGGACATTCAAACCACCAAGACCAGGGGACATTCAAACCACCAAGACCAGGGGACATTCAAACCACCAAGACCAGGGGACATTCAAACCACCAAGACCAGGGGACATTTAAACCACCAAGACCAGGGGACATTTAAACCACCAAGACCAGGGGACATTTAAACCACCAAGACCAGGGGACATTCAAACCACCAAGACCAGGGGACATTCAAACCACTAAGACCAGGGGACATTCAAACCACCAAGACCAGGGGACATTCAAACCACCAAGACCAGGGGACATTCAAACCACTAAGACCAGGGGACATTTAAACCACCAAGACCAGGGGACATTTAAACCACCAAGACCAGGGGACATTCAAACCACTAAGACCAGGGGACATTCAAACCACCAAGACCAGGGGACATTCAAACCACCAAGACCAGGGGACATTTAAACCACCAAGACCAGGGGACATTCAAACCACCAAGACCAGGGGACATTCAAACCACTAAGACCAGGGGACATTCAAACCACCAAGACCAGGGGACATTCAAACCACTAAGACCAGGGGACATTTAAACCACCAAGACCAGGGGACATTTAAACCACCAAGACCAGGGGACATTCAAACCACTAAGACCAGGGGACATTCAAACCACTAAGACCAGGGGACATTCAAACCACCAAGACCAGGGGACATTCAAACCACCAAGACCAGGGGACATTCAAACCACCAAGACCAGGGGACATTCAAACCACTAAGACCAGGGGACATTCAAACCACCAAGACCAGGGGACATTCAAACCACCAAGACCAGGGGACATTCAAACCACCAAGACCAGGGGACATTCAAACCACTAAGACCAGGGGACATTTAAACCACCAAGACCAGGGGACATTTAAACCACCAAGACCAGGGGACATTTAAACCACCAAGACCAGGGGACATTCAAACCACTAAGACCAGGGGACATTCAAACCACCAAGACCAGGGGACATTCAAACCACTAAGACCAGGGGACATTTAAACCACCAAGACCAGGGGACATTTAAACCACCAAGACCAGGGGACATTTAAACCACCAAGACCAGGGGACATTTAAACCACCAAGACCAGGGGACATTCAAATAACTAAAACTACGAAAACCACGTGTGTGTTTATGTCCCTGCAGAGGTCCAGGACTACAGCCTGAAAGTCTCCTACATGAAGGACCTGGTTTGCTCTCTGCCTCTGCCGAACCACGACACCATGGAGCTGCTGTTCAAACACCTGCGCAGGTGAACAGCACACATGTTGACATGTTGGACGTTGATCTGAGGGGTTTGGGGGGACGATCGTTGGGTTCGTCTGGTCCGGACCAGACACCCCATTTCAGGCGGTCTAGGTTTGGTTGTTTGGTCCACATCAGCTCAAACAAATCGCACCTGAGACCTGAGTCTGTTTTAGCGGAACCAAACCGGTTCGGTGTGAAAGCAGGCTCGGACTCTGTTCTGGTTCTGGTTCCACAGACATCTGACAACCATATCAGCCTTTTCTCACCGATACCTGTGAGTCTAACCGAGTTCACCCTGAAACAGGAACCACATTGTTTGTCTCTCTCTCTGCAGGGTGATCGAGCACAAGGAGTCCAACAGGATGTCGGTTCAGAGCGTCGCCATCGTGTTCGGCCCCACGTTGCTTCGCCCTCAGACCGAGTCCGCCAATATGACGATCCACATGGTGTTCCAGAGTCAGATAGTGGAGCTCATACTCAACGAGTTCCACACCGTCTTCTCCCAGAGGTAGGGGGAACCTCCCAGAACCCTCCGAGACCTCCTGCAAGCCCCCCAAACATTAGGAAACCTGCTGAAAGTCTTCCAAAGTGTCAGGGAACCTTCTCAAACTTTGAACCTAATCGTCACCTCGTCTCTGAGCCAAGTTCACCGGAGATCGAACCTGGAATCTGCTGGCCACATGATGCCTCTTTCTAACCGCTGTGATGAAATGATCCAAGTAGAACTTCAGAGGAACCACCTAGAACCCTGAACTGGTTTTGAAACATTTGACAGCAGCCTTGCTCTTTTTTTTAAGGTAATCGACCAAATGGAAGATATTTTCTTGGCACCTTAAATCCCCCAGACGTCTCACTTTGAGCAAGAAATCTTCCAACAAATTCCAGATCCTTCAGGAACTTTGTAGATCTCCAGGACTAACACATGATGACGGGATTACAACTGGAACCAGCAGGCTTCACCAGGTACCTCTCTAACTACCGCACCTGAAATGGTCCCGGTAGAACCAGAGTGGAACCATCTAGAACCCTGGACTGGTTTTGTTATTTTAAACTTGAGCCATTTTACAATTTAAAAGACCAACAAAAATGTGACATTTTAGCAACTTATAAAACACACAGTTTTAAAAGGTGCCTGGTGATCAGACGTTATTGAGGTAGAACCTGGAACTTGCCCTTTACCGACCACTAAATATCACTGGTGGAACTCTGTAGAACCTTGGATTCATTGTGACACTTTAACCAGTAGCTTCGCTGCTCTTTCAAGGAAACGGACCAAACAAAACGAAATCTCTCACTTTGAGGAACAACTCTCCCAAAACCTTCCAGAACTCTTTAGAAATCGCCTCCTTTTTTAAATTGGGTTGACATTTAAATTCAAGGGGTGTTGAAGCTGTTTAGTACTTAACGCTCTCATCACAAGACCACCAAGCCGCATGCACCACAGTAAGACCCTGAACGGAACCACCTTGAACCCTGGACTGGTTCTGAAACCTTAAGCAGCACCTCCACTTTGCTTTCAAGGCAACAGACCAAACAAAACATCTCAGAGTGAGAACTATCCAAACAGGTTCCAGATTATTTTGGAACCTTGTAGAATTCTGGAACCAAACATCACCTGACCCAGCTGGAACCACCTAATCCACTGGTTCTAAAATGAGAGGATTCTCCAGAACCTTCAGAACTCTGGACCTCTGTGACCCGTCCGTCTCCAGTGCTTTCCTGTTTCTAAGGAAAGTTCCAGATATTCAAGAAAAAACTCTTCAGAACCAAACAGGATTCTCACACTTTCTCTAGAACGACCTCAGATGTTCTATGAAGTAGTTATTTTCTCATAACTTCTATAGAACCAGAGGAGTCGCCCCCTGCTGGACACTAGAGAGAATGCAGCTCTAACACGTGAACACTGGATCCTCTAAAACCACATTCCTACTGAAGTTTAACTCAAAGTATCGAAATAAAGTCACAGATATGCACATCAAAGTCATTTTATAGAACATGTTGATACCAAGTTTGTGTTGTAGTTTGAAATCAATAAGACTTAAGATGCTGGATCACAATCAGTCACGTAGTGTTTTCAAGAGACACAAAATAACACCACAGAAGAAGAAGAAGCGCTTTGTCACAGGAAGAGTCTTTGTGCTGAGCGAGGCTCAACACATCCTGGATCTAACGGTTAATTAAAGTGTTTATCATTGAATGTTAATAAGAATATAAAGTTGAGGCCCCGGGACGTGTCCCTGAGGGACTCAAGCTATTAAAGACAGAAATCAGAGTTTTATGAGGGATGAATTTGACAGGAACATGTTTACTGTTTGACAGGTGAATATAAATGATACTCTGTATGTTTGATAGTATTGAGTTATGTATTACAGAAATAGAACAAAGTAAACATGGAAGATTAAATCAAATGAACTGATCTTTGTTTGTTCACGAGTGTTTTCTGACTGATTTACTCTGAACTTCATAAACTCTTCAATGAATCCACTTTATTTCCACACGGAGTTACATTCAGTTTAGAAATGAAAGACGGAGACAGAAAAGCTGAATCTGAAATCTAAAGACCCGTTTACGCTCATTCCTCCCGCCGACAGTCAGACCTCCAGGGTCCTCTCAGGTCTACTGATCAGTCAGACCTCCAGGGTCCTCTCAGGTCTACTGATCAGTCAGGCCTCCAGGGTCCTCTCAGGTCTACTGATCAGTCAGACCTCCAGGGTCCTCTCAGGTCTACTGATCAGTCAGGCCTCCAGGGTCCTCTCAGGTCACCTGATCAGTCAGACCTCCAGGGTCCTCTCAGGTCACCTGATCAGTCAGACCTCCAGGGTCCTCTCAGGTCACCTGATCAGTCAGACCTCCAGGGTCCTCTCAGGTCTACTGATCAGTCAGACCTCCAGGGTCCTCTCAGGTCTACTGATCAGTCAGACCTCCAGGGTCCTCTCAGGTCTACTGATCAGTCAGACCTCCAGGGTCCTCTCAGGTCTACTGATCAGTCAGACCTCCAGGGTCCTCTCAGGTCTACTGATCAGTCAGACCTCCAGGGTCCTCTCAGGTCACCTGATCAGTCAGACCTCCAGGGTCCTCTCAGGTCTACTGATCAGTCAGACCTCCAGGGTCCTCTCAGGTCTACTGATCAGTCAGACCTCCAGGGTCCTCTCAGGTCTACTGATCAGTCAGACCTCCAGGGTCCTCTCAGGTCTACTGATCAGTCCTGGAGTCTCAGTGATGAACGCTTTGCAAGAGTCGAACGCAACTTCACAATCAAACGTGATCTATGAAAACAGACCTGACGGTAGAAAGAGGTGAACTGATCAGAAACTAACTCGTGAGAACACTTATAGAATGAGAGGCATCATTTCATAGAATTATAGATATTACGTATAATGATACCAGAGACAAGACGAGTTAAAAGTAATAAATACACATTTATTTAAGGAATAACTGAACTAAACTAAACCAACCAACCAACCAGGTCCTCCACACAGGAGAGGAGAGGAGCACCAGCCAGAGAAGAGGTGCTTCTTCAGAGCTGCCACTTCCAGCAGCTCAGGTCGTTAGCTCATCAACATCCTGCAAGACAAACTGAGGGGAAACAAGACACAAACCCTGGTGGAAGGTAGGGGGTCTCACAATGTGTATATGTGTATATATGTGTATATATATACAATTCAATCATGAATCTAAAGTAGTGTATTCACTCTTTTATGTTAAAGTGCTGCTGTATGAACTAAAGGTCAACAACATTTGGTGTAAACACGTTAAACTCATCCGGTTCTTGTTAACAGCAGGATTCTCTTCACACAGCAGCAGGTACAATATTTCCTGTAAATCTCAACTTAAACATAAATGTAATCAAATATAAAACCAAAGCTATTTACATCAGGGCATTAACGTTTTATCTAAAACAAGTTACCCAGAGTCCAGAGGCTCGTACGTGACGTCATGAGGACGTTCCTCAGACCGACATCTTCACAACACCAACCTGCAGTGTGTCTCCACTACTCTGTAGCATCAGTTAGCGTGTCTCTGTAGCATCAGTTAGCTTGTCTCTGTAGCATCAGTTAGCTTGTCTCTGTAGCATCTGTTAGCTTGTCTCTGTAGCATCTGTTAGCTTGTCTCTGTAGCATCAGTTAGCTTGTCTCTGTAGCATCTGTTAGCTTGTCTCTGTAGCATCAGTTAGCTTGTCTCTGTAGCATCTGTTAGCTTGTCTCTGTAGCATCAGTTAGCTTGTCTCTGTAGCATCTGTTAGCTTGTCTCTGTAGCATCTGTTAGCTTGTCTCTGTAGCATCAGTTAGCTTGTCTCTGTAGCATCTGTTAGCTTGTCTCTGTAGCATCTGTTAGCTTGTCTCTGTAGCATCAGTTAGCTTGTCTCTGTAGCATCTGTTAGCTTGTCTCTGTAGCATCTGTTAGCTTGTCTCTGTAGCATCTGTTAGCTTGTCTTTAGCTTCTCTAAACTTCTCCCATGCGCTGCATCAACATAGTCTGAAGACTTCCTCCACCGCTCGTTTGGGTGATTTGCTGCATCAACGGTGTGTATTGCATTAAAAAAAAACTGCATTAATGATAAAATAATTGTTGGCGTTAATTAATTAACTCGTTAACTTGCCCAGCCCTAATTTATATGTAATGTGTATATATGTATCAGTGGTGGCTGGTCAATAGAGGGCCATGGGGCCTGGCCCCACCTTGAGCCCCTCACCAAAAAAAGAAAAAAAGATCCTGTGCTTTTATTTTGAAGGGGGTTTTGTATGCAGCCTGTCTGCTCATCATCTCCGCTTGTGTGCACGTCTCAGAACGCGCAGCTAGTGAGGCCGAACCCACGAGACGGGTCTATGAAGCAGTTTAGCCAATCGCTGATTAAAGATAGAAATGAGTGACATACAATTTAGCCAATCAGCGTCCTCAAATAGATTCGATTTGGCCCCAAGCTGCGCGTTCTCGTCAGGAGAAGTCTCTACAGGCGAGCGCGAGCACCACTCCTCCTCCACCCGTCTGAGAGGAGACGTTTGATTAGAAACTTCAGTCAAAGAGCTGATCCCAGATCAGCCTGACCTCCCAATCACACAGCAGACTAGCGGGAAAGAGAAGCAGCACGTGAAGCTTCTCCACTAGCTGCACCAGACAGGCTAGGCTAGCTGGATGACGTCATGCTAACAACTTCTTTATCTTTAAAACAACGAGGACAGATCCAGCACGGACAGGTAGGGAGTGAGGGAGGAGGAGGTAAGGAGACATGGGAACACCAGGGTAGGGAGTGAGGGAGGAGGAGGTAAGGAGACATGAGAACACCAGGGTAGGGAGTGAGGGAGGAGGAGGTAAGGAGACATGAGGACACCAGGGTAGGGAGTGAGGGTGGAGGAGGTAAGGAGACATGAGGACACCAGGGTAGGGAGTGAGGGAGGAGGAGGTAAGGAGACATGAGGACACCAGGGTAGGGAGTGAGGGAGGAGGAGGTAAGGAGACATGAGGACACCAGGGTAGGGAGTGAGGGAGGAGGAGGTAAGGAGACATGAGGACACCAGGGTAGGGAGTGAGGGAGGAGGAGGTAAGGAGACATGAGAACACCAGGGTAGGGTGTTGCTACTAATACTTCTACTATCAGTACTGCTGACAGTGTTTAAGCCACAGAAAGCGTTTGAATATCAACACGTTCAGCTGATGTGACTTTTCATATTTCTAAAATTTAAACTTTTTGAATTATTAAGCTTTTTGCACATTCTTTTTTGAATGGGTTTCTATGGAGAATATTTAAAAAGAAATATGTGTCTTTTGCCTTTGACTCCACAATGTTCACTCTTCATGCACGATGTTTGGATTTTAAAGGAGCTAATCTTGTGCTGGTCGTAGTCGTGTGACTGTGGAATCCAACAGAGTTACACATTAACCTCCACCAGCTGCTCCATCAGACTCCATGTTAAACCTCCACCAGCTGCTCCATCAGACTCCATGTTAAACCTCCACCAGCTGCTCCATCAGACTCCATGTTAAACCTCACCGCTCATCTCTCAGAGAAAGCACACGTACCAGCTGTGTTTCTTGCTCTGGAGCTCACATGTTTAACACCACAAACATAAAAACCACATCGCCGCGTTCGGCAGAGTCTCATCTTTCTCACGGTATCCATATTTTGGGACTCAGACTCCGGCTTGCAAATGTTCCAAATTACAGTAAAGACGCATTCATTTGGCCTTTTTCCTGCAACACCCGGCGGTTCAGTTGATCCACTAGATGGACTCCAGACACACTTGAGCTCTGCTGGTCTGGTCTCTATGACGCCCACACCGCCTTCACTGATTGGTTCTTAGCAGCACGGCGGTCCTTCCTGGTTCTTCACACTCCTATCACGTGACCCGGAAGATCACAACAACAACAACAGCAGCAGCAGCCTCGATCACCGATCCACTACCAGATGATTCAACATGGTGCCTGAGTACAGCTGCTGCTGACGTGTTGTGTTCACCAGCAGCTGTTCAGGTGAAGCTTCATTAGGAGGAAGCAGCTGGTAATGCAGCGGTCAGTGAGCAGCGTGTCCAGCGGAGGAATCAGACCTACGGAGCGGACGTCTGGAGTCACGTTAGCGGCTTCAGGGAGGCTGATGAACACAACGGAGGACTTTCCTGTTCTGATTCATGCTTATTTTGTTCTGCACAACTACTGTGACGTCTGCAGATCAAATGTAAAGGAACTCAACAGGAAATGCTCTCCAGCAGACAGAGAAGACTCCAGCAGAGCGACGAGAACAACAAGGAACCCGAGGAACGAGTGAGACGAGTCGACCACATTCATGGACCAGAATCTAGTCAACTTGTGTATAATGTTGATTTTAAAGTACGTTTGATGAGATAAAGACCTGCAGCGCTGTAACCAACGTTAAGGCTGAAACATACAACTTCTACAACTTTCCACTAAACGTGTGTTTGAGTTCATAGAGGAAGATTTTAGAGAAGATCTGAAGTTTCAAACACTTTCATTGTTAAATGATTATTATTGTGTTTTGTTTAGCTAAGCAACCGATCTACTTCCTGTTTACACAGCAGCCACACGCCCAGCGCACACCAAGAGTCACGTGATGCTCGTTTTCAGGCGCTTTCGTCTGGACGGAGGTCGTTTCTGAGACGATGCTGAAACGCCGTGAGGACGAAGATGGTTTAGTTTTAGTCCAACTCCCTTAAACTGGACGAGGTTCTGCTTCACTGAGCCAAGCTTCCAAACCAAGGGCGTAGCTTTGGCCTCAGCATTGGTAGGGACACTGCCAGCCGCCCCCCAATATACAGTAACAGTATATTCTATATCCAAAATATATTAAAAACTTTTCCCAGTTGTGCAGCAATCTATTCTGCAGCACTTAATATGCTATAAATAAAGTGTTTTCTTCCTTTATGCAATTAGTAGTAGTGCTGGGCAACGATTAACATTTGTAATCTCGATTAATCTCATTGTTATGGCAAAGTTCAATAATGAATTCAAAAGTAGTGTATTGTGCACTTTTATTTGAAAAGTACTGCTATATGAACAATAACATTTGGTTTGTACACTTTAAACAAATAAGGTGCTTTTTAACAGCAGTATTCTGTACACAGTAGCAGTTATATTTCTTGCACTGTCTGTGCTCAGTGTGCTGACGTCATGTGAAACGTTCCACTGCTGTGCAACAAGAATAAAATGTTTGAATGTCAGAGCGTGAGAATGCAGCTCTACTCTTCATCACTATGATGCTGTAACTCCGAGGTGATGACGGTTACCCAGCGATCAAAGAATAAAGACACTTTACGCACAATTTAGGTGTATTCTCCCTTTAACTCACGAGATGCAGGTAGCATGTTTTATACTTAATGTGAATATAATTCATACTTTGTTGGCATCTTATTCTGAAAATCGGATGTTAGTCTGAAGAAACCGGATGTTGTCTCACGTTAATCTTTCCGCTAACTAAGTCCTTCGCTCGCTCCCGATCTGTGCCGTTTGAATGCGTTCACCGTGAATTTCAGCATAGAGGTCACTAACATGTGAGTGTCTGCTGACTTTACCGCAGCGATGTCCAGTAGTCTCCATTCCTCCACCGCTGCCAGCGAGTTACAGCGAGTAACGGACTTTCAAAATAAAATGAAACGCGCTATAAATAATTGTCGGCGTTAATTAATGAATGCGTTGACGCGTTGACTTGCCCAGCACTAATAATAATAAGAATGAGTTTGCAAATATATTGTGCAAAATATTTTTTTCTAACCGGCAATTAAATTAACAAAATATTGGTGGGGACAATTCTTTCCCAAACTTTGGTCTTGACTAGTCCCTGGACCATATGCAAACCTACGCCCTTGTTCCAAACATCAGGAGGATGCACAGAGGATGCTGCTGCTGTTTGGCTCTACGTGTGTGAGCAGACGTTCAGCCTGAGGAACATCAACAAATCACAGATCCAGTGAACTGATGAACACCTCACATCCTGAGAACTCAACCACACTGACACCAGACGTGAGCAGCACTGTTCACTGACATTACATGTTCTCTTTACTTGTTAGGTGATGGCTTTGACTTTAATTTATATGAGTTCACTCAAACTCTCTCCATCCATCTGCTACCGGCCCGTCTGTCACATGTAGAACTCAGTGTGGCCCCTGAGCCAGAGGGTCCGCTGGTCTCGATCCTCCACGTCCTCCAGAGAAGAGTCTAGAACGTCTCCTGGATCTAAAGAAACTGATTCAGTTTAAGAAAAGTCAAAATAAATCAGCTGTTGTTCACTTCATCATCTATATTCAACATATTTATAATAAAACATGTATTTTATATCAGTATTAATGTTTTAAACCGAGCGGACTGGCGACTGTACGGTGCTGTCACTGCTTTCCAGTGCGCAGGCGCGGTCCGTCATCCCGTCGTCACGGAGACGGTTTGTTGTTTGTGATCCACGAGGAGCCTGAAAACACCTGAACACGTGACCACACGGAGGGAGACGGTAGCACGAGGACCCCGAGCTGCTTCAGGTAAACTGTTTAAATCTGCTTCACCTGTTAGCTGCTAGCTTTAGCACGCTAGCCTGGAAGCTAACGTTGAGCTGAGCTGAATACTTCTACACTGTGGTATTAGTACTTTTACTCCTAACAGAGTACTTCTACACTGTGGTATTAGTACTTTTACTCCTAACAGAGTACTTCTACACTGTGGTATTAGTACTTTTACTCCTAACAGAATACTTCTACACTGTGGTATTAGTACTTTTATTCCTAACAGAGTACTTCTACACTGTGGTATTAGTACTTTTACTCCTAACAGAGTACTTCTACACTGTGGTATTAGTACTTTTACTCCTAACAGAATACTTCTACACTGTGGTATTAGTACTTTTACTCCTAACAGAATACTTCTACACTGTGGTATTAGTACTTTTATTCCTAACAGAGTACTTCTACACTGTGGTATTAGTACTTTTATTCCTAACAGAGTACTTCTACACTGTGGTATTAGTACTTTTACTCCTAACAGAGTACTTCTACACTGTGGTATTAGTACTTTTACTCCTAACAGAATACTTCTACACTGTGGTATTAGTACTTTTACTCCTAACAGAGTACTTCTACACTGTGGTATTAGTACTTTTACTCCTAACAGAATACTTCTACACTGTGGTATTAGTACTTTTACTCCTAACAGAATACTTCTACACTGTGGTATTAGTACTTTTATTCCTAACAGAGTACTTCTACACTGTGGTATTAGTACTTTTATTCCTAACAGAGTACTTCTACACTGTGGTATTAGTACTTTTACTCCTAACAGAGTACTTCTACACTGTGGTATTAGTACTTTTACTCCTAACAGAATACTTCTACACTGTGGTATTAGTACTTTTACTCCTAACAGAATACTTCTACACTGTGGTATTAGTACTTTCATTCCTAACAGAGTACTTCTACACTGTGGTATTAGTACTTTCATTCCTAACAGAGTACTTCTACACTGTGGTATTAGTACTTTCATTCCTAACAGAATACTTCTACACTGTGGTATTAGTACTTTTATTCCTAACAGAGTACTTCTACACTGTGGTATTAGTACTTTTATTCCTAACAGAGTACTTCTACACTGTGGTATTAGTACTTTCATTCCTAACAGAGTACTTCTACACTGTGGTATTAGTACTTTCATTCCTAACAGAATACTTCTACACTCAGGTCTACATCAGTACTGTTGTCAAGGTCTGGTCTGGTTCTGGTCTGGTTCTGGTCTGACTTTTGTATTTTAAGTGTAAAAATCGATTTGAAGCTTTATGACATCATCAGGTCATGGCGAGGTCAGAGCATGATGTCATCAACTTCTCAACGCTGGAGAGAGAGCTGAAGGGGGCGATCGAGTCTGAGCGGCGACATCACCGAGAGAACGACGCCAAACTGAGAGCCGTCAACCAGGGAGTCTCCTCCTACGGCCAGTTCAGGTAAATACACGTCCTGGAGACACCTCCAGGACCACTACAGGTCCTGGATAAAAAACCCTGGTCGTGTAGACACCTCAAGGTCCTGGAAACAACTCCAGGTCCTGTAGTATCCATTTAAGACAGAGCCAGAGGATTAATGAGGTGTTTCTTTAAGTATTAACGAGGTTTAATGTAAAGTTCAGAGGACCCGGGACGTGTCCCAGAGGGACTCCACAAGTTATTAAAGACAGAAATCAGAGTTTTATGAGGGATGAATTTTACAGGAACATTTTTACTGTTGTTGGTCCTGGAGACGCCTCCAGGTGTTGAGTGAGATAGTCCAGGTCCTGTGTCTCAGGGACCTGGTCCTGTCCTGAAGGTTTGTGTCTGTGTCTCAGGGACCTGGTCCTGTCCTGAAGGTTTGTGTCTGTGTCTCAGGGACCTGGTCCTGTCCTGAAGGTTTGTGTCTGTGTCTCAGGGACCTGGTCCTGTCCTGAAGGTTTGTGTCTGTGTCTCAGGGACCTGGTCCTGTCCTGAAGGTTTGTGTCTGTGTCTCAGGGACCTGGTCCTGTCCTGAAGGTTTGTGTCTGTGTCTCAGGGACCTGGTCCTGTCCTGAAGGTTTGTGTCTGTGTCTCAGGGACCTGGTCCTGTCCTGAAGGTTTGTGTCTGTGTCTCAGGGACCTGGTCCTGTCCTGCCACCTGAAGCCTCTGGAGAAGAAAGATAAAGACGGAGCTCCACGGAAACAGCCTTGGAACCCGGTCGCCCCGACCAACGAGTGATGAACTTTGTTTTACTGTGATTGTAATAAAACATGTTGTGAACATAAAGAAACTGACGTTCATTATTATTATTTGTTTATTCATTAATAATCATATAATTAATTAATCATTGAATTCAGCTTCACTATTAAAAACACAGGAAAATATGAACCAGAAATATCTGCAGCTGTTATTAACAGAATGTAGTAAAGTGGAGGAAATATAGTCTGAAGTAATAGGTACCGTTCATGTGTTATTAACAGTACCGTTCACGTGTTATTAACAGTACCGTTGATGTGTTATTAACAGTACCGTTGATGTGTTATCAACAGTACCGTTCACGTGTTATTAACAGTACCGTTCACGTGTTATTAACAGTACCGTTCACGTGTTAACAGTACCGTTCACGTGTTAACAGTACCGTTCACGTGTTAGCAACAGTACCGTTCACGTGTTATTAACAGTACCGTTCACGTGTTATTAACAGTACCGTTCACGTGTTAACAGTACCGTTCACGTGTTATTAACAGTACCGTTCACGTGTTATTAACAGTACCGTTCACGTGTTAACAGTACCGTTCACGTGTTATCAACAGTACCGTTCACGTGTTAGCAACAGTACCGTTCACATGTTATTAACAGTACCGTTCACGTGTTATCAACAGTACCGTTTACGTGTTATCAACAGTACCGTTCACGTGTTATCAACAGTACCGTTGATGTGTTATCAACAGTCCCATTGATGTGTTATTAACAGTACCGTTCACGTGTTATCAACAGTACCGTTGATGTGTTATTAACAGTCCCGTTGATGTGTTATCAACAGTACCGTTTACGTGTTATCAACAGTACCGTTCACGTGTTGTCAACAGTACCGTTTACGTGTTATCAACAGTACCGTTTACGTGTTATCAACAGTACCGTTCATGTGTTATCAACAGTACCGTTCACGTGTTATCAACAGTACCGTTTACATGTTATCAACAGTACCGTTTACGTGTTATCAACAGTACCGTTTACATGTTATCAACAGTACCGTTTACATGTTATCAACAGTACCGTTTACGTGTTATCAACAGTACCGTTCACGTGTTATCAAAAGTACCGTTCACGTGTTATCAACAGTACCGTTGATGTGTTATCAACAGTACCGTTCACGTGTTATCAACAGTACCGTTGATGTGTTATCAACAGTACCGTTCACGTGTTATCAACAGTACCGTTTACGTGTTATCAACAGTACCGTTCACGTGTTATCAAAAGTACCGTTCACGTGTTATCAACAGTACCGTTCACGTGTTATCAACAGTACCGTTCACGTGTTATCAACAGTACCGTTCACGTGTTATCAACAGTACCGTTCACGTGTTATCAACAGTACCGCTCACGTGTTATCAACAGTACCGTTCACGTGTTATCAACAGTACCGCTCACGTGTTATTAACAGTACAGCTCACGTGTTATTAACAGTACCGTTCACGTGTTATTAACAGTACCGCTCACGTGTTATTAACAGTACCGTTCACGTGTTATTAACAGTACCGTTCACGTGTTATTAACAGTACCGTTCACGTGTTATTAACAGTACCGTTCACGTGTTATTAACAGTACCGTTCACGTGTTATCAACAGTACCGTTCACGTGTTATCAACAGTACCGTTCACGTGTTATTAACAGTACCGCTCACGTGTTATTAACAGTACCGTTCACGTGTTATTAACAGTACCGTTCACGTGTTATCAACAGTACCGTTCACGTGTTATCAACAGTACCGTTCACGTGTTATCAACAGTACCGTTCACGTGTTATCAACAGTACCGCTCACGTGTTATTAACAGTACCGCTCACGTGTTATTAACAGTACCGCTCATGTGTTATTAACAGTACCGCTCATGTGTTATATACTCTTTTATGAACAGACTCTGGTGTAAACTTACTGTCAGTAGTTCAGGTTGATAATTAAGTTGTTCTCTCTGATGTGAAACAGGAAGTGGTTTGAGCTGAGCAGGTTCACACACAGAGGAGAAAACACAGATTAGAGCTCTCACTCTGACCTCATTCATGGAGACTAGAATAATCCCTCACAGTTTATGTCCCTCCAGAGATTCCAGGACTCCTTGAAATTGTCTGAGGGACCTTCAAGAGTCCAAGATCCTCTTAAGGGCTGTTTTCTCCCTTCACACCTTTCCAAGAGTCCTTGAACTAGGTCTCAGGAGTTCCAGGGTCCTTCAGAGGGCTGCTGTGGTCCTCCAGAAGTCTTTAAATAAGTTTCCACCATTCTTTATTTGACCATTTCTGTAGTTCAGACAATAAAACCACTCAAGTTAAAACGAGACATTAACATGAACTAATGCAGAATTATAATATTAAGTATTAAATACAGGCTGGGCTGATGTTGTGATGAAAAGAGTTGAAGAAGCTTCCTGGATGTTTGAAAGCAGTCCTCTGGGTCCATCAGAGGGTTTCAGTTTTCAGGAGGAGTGAGAGCTCTTCAGGAACAGAGAGGATCTTTGGCTGCAGGTCGCTGCTCAAGAGAAGAAAAGTTTAGCTGAAGGTTGATGTTTCCATGAAGAGGACGCTGAGAGACAGACAGACAGACAGACAGAGAGAGAGAGAGAGAGAGAGAGAGAGAGAGAGAGACAGAGAGAGAGAGAGAGAGAGAGAGAGAGAGAGAGAGAGACAGAGAGAGAGAGAGAGAGAGAGAGAGAGAGAGAGACAGAGAGAGAGAGAGAGAGAGACCATCACTTGTTCTTCACTCTTGAACTTCTTCAGATTCTATTTGAAATATTTCTGGTGAGTTTTTAAAGTTTCTTCTTTCATTAGATTTAAAAACTGAAGATAAATGTTTTTCAGATCATGTATCAAGTATCAGTACTGCATTCTAAAGAGTACTCGTCACAGTTCTTCATGAAGTAAAATATTATCAGTAAAATGGAATGAAAGTATTGCAGCAGAAGTATTCTATATTAAACTATGAAAAAGCAGCATTTCACTATTAAAAATATATTTTGTAAACTGCTCCTGTTTGAAAACAAATCAAATCTCATTCTGTGAAGCAGTAAAAGTACAACGTTTCTCTGAGATGTAGTGAAGTATAATGTACATAAAACTCAGTAAAGTGAAAGTACAGCTCTTGAGTAAATGTACATGTATCAGTTGTGTGTTATTGATGTTTTATAGAAGGAAGCTAAACCGTAAAAATACTTTCAGATAAAAAGATACTTTGTCTCTGAATCAGTGATGAAGGATCAGAACTTTGAAGACGAGGTGATGAAGATCATGAAGGAAACACCGAGCGCCAGAAAAGCTCTGCTGGAAAACTACGACAACTTGCTGAACGTGGCCGAGTACTGTCATAATAACTACATACAGGTTAGTACTACTACTACTACTCGTACTACTACTGCTCCTACTACTACTACTACTACTACTACTGCTACTACTGCTACTAGTACTAATACTACTATGAAAACCTGCTAAACGTGGCTGATTACTGCTACGACAGTCTTTGTGCTAAACTCGACCAACAGTTTCCTCCTTTTCTTCAACTTTTGTGCTAAGCTAGGTTAACAGTTTTCACATCTTTTGTGCTAAGCTTGGCTAGCTGTTTCCAGTCTTTGTGCTAAGCTAAGCTAACCCCCCTCTGTTTCCATGTATCAGTCAGGTGACGGCTCTCTGAAGGCGTTGGAGGAGACTAAGAACTTCACCACCCAATCACTGGCCAGCGTCGCCTACCAGATCACCACTCTGGCCAGTAGCGTGCTGAGTCTGCTGGACGCTCAGACCAATCAGCTCCGTCACATGGAGTCCTCCATCAACCTCATTGGTCAGGTGAGCCCCGCCCTCCAACACCTGTCGGTGACGACACCACCCAGGTGCATTGTGGGAAGTGTAGGTTCCACGTTACAGCGACTGAACCTGCGTCACCATGAAAACACGCGTTTCAACCCCGCCCGACAACCGGCAGCATGTTATTGATGAGCTTCACTCTGATTGGTTCCTTCTGTTTGTTCCCTCTGACCAAGTGTTGAGAATACCGATCCAGGTCATCGTGTGTGTGTGTGTGTGTGTGTGTGTATGTGTGTGTGTGTGTGTGTGTGCGTGTGTGTGTGTGTGTGTGAATGGATGAATGGATGAATGGAGCCTCTGTTTTCCATCTGCTTTGTGTTCACTAGTGATTTAAAGTGTTTATAAAAGTCCTGCATTCCTTCATCTGTTGTTGTTTTTTAAATGTTTCTCAAACTGTAAATATATCCCATAATCTCTTATTTCATGTTTGTTTTTATGCAGCAGTTCTTAAATCCCAGACAATAAAAGTAAAATATTGATAATAATAAATGGATTCACTAGCAGTGACTCTTCCTCTGGATGAGGTGTGTTCTAGTGGTCTAGTGTCTCAGACTCTTCTTCGTTGGTGTTGTTGGTCCGTGCCGCTCTGCAGACGGTGGAGATGCACAAAGAGAAAGTTTCTCGTAGAGAGATCGGCGTCTTCACGGCGGTGCGACGCGTCCCACGAAGCCACAAGATCCTCCTTCCTCCTGCCGGGTCACAGCCCCGCCCCCCTTACAGCCGCCGACCAATCAACTACCAGCAGCTGGACGGCCTCGGCCACGGCATAAAAGTACCTCACACACACACACACACACACACACACACACACACGTTCTTTAGTGTGACCTTCTGTACTAAAGTAACAGACCTTTGGGTTCTTTCGCTTCACTTTCCTCTGAGGCTCGTTTTAAAGTACTTCTGTTGTGATCAGCAGTATTTTAAAGAGAAGAAGCAAAAACAAAAGCAGAAGTTTCCTTTAGTTTTGGGTGAAGTTTCTGCGTTGAGATGCTAACAGGAAATCAGTGTCTGCGGCCAAACCACAGAAACAGAAGTGACTCTGCAGAAAAAGTTCCTCATTCAAACTTTATCTTCGACCGGATTTTATTTTCTGTATTATTTCCTCCCGATAGTCTCGGATGTTCAGCTCTGCTGCTGTAAACTATTATAAACTGCTGTAGACTATTATAAACTATTATAAACTATTATAAACTATTATAAACTATTATAAACTGCTGTAGACTATTATAAACTATTATAAACTGCTGTAGACTATTATAAACTATTATAAACTATTATAAACTATTATAAACTATTATAAACTGCTGTAGACTATTATAAACTATTATAAACTATTATAAACTGCTGTAGACTATTATAAACTATTATAAACTATTATAAACTATTATAAACTGCTGTAGACTATTATAAACTATTATAAACTATTATAAACTATTATAAACTGCTGTAGACTATTATAAACTATTATAAACTATTATAAACTATTATAAACTATTATAAACTGCTGTAGACTATTATAAACTATTATAAACTATTATAAACTATTATAAACTGCTGTAGACTATTATAAACTATTATAAACTATTATAAACTATCATAAACTGCTGTAGACTATTATAAACTATTATAAACTATTATAAACTATTATAAACTGCTGTCTACTGCTGTAAAGTAAACCAGTGTCCAGTGAAAACTTGA
Source organism: Pholis gunnellus (assembly GCF_910591455.1). Lineage (NCBI taxonomy): Eukaryota > Metazoa > Chordata > Actinopteri > Perciformes > Pholidae > Pholis > Pholis gunnellus. Next base: position 22,099,580 of record NC_136544.1, read on the forward strand.
ACAATCACAGTACTGGAGGGAAACTGCAGACATGTTGAATATGTGAGTAAGAAGTGATGGAGGAGAAAAACACAGTTTATCTGAAGAGAAGAAGAAGAAGAAGATCTCTTCAGTGTGTGACTGTTGTGTAAATGTAAAACTGCCCTTTAATGTCTATTGTATTTGTATGTTACTGCTGCTGGTGTTCAGCCAACACACAGTTCAGACTTTCATGAAGAGGTTTGTAAAAACTCTTCTCACACACACACACACACACACACACTCACACACACAGTCTTTGTAGAGCGTGGGAAAATGTTTAGAGAGACTAATTAGAGTTGCTGAGGCCTGAGAGACTCTATTGAAGCTCTCTCACACACACACACACACACACACACACAGTAACACAATCATGTCTCTGCCCCCCCCATCAGGTCTCTGGGAAACAGTCCGACCGAACAGGAACGATCCGCAAACATGGCGCCTCCACCAGGTTCAGTGTGATTCTACTGTGTTTCTTTTAATGACAACTTCCTGTTTCATCTCAGACATCTCTAACAAGGATGTGTGTGTGTCTGTCTGTGTGTGTGTGTGTTTGTGTGTGTGTGTCTTTCAGGTCCACCAAACCTCCAGAAGCGGTGCAGTGCCCGGTGGCGCCCCCTGTCAGCGGGTAATAACACATTCAGGTTGACTTTCACAATAAAAGCCTCAGCCTAGTGTCACACTAACATAAATATTAATTATATATTATATATAATATTTATGTTTTACAAATGATCTGCAGTTAATATTCAAGTCTTAAATAAATCAAACATCTTGTGATGAAATATAAGATCTTTGAACGTCTTTCTCAGCTCTAGTTTCGGGAAACCTGTGGCTCCGCCCACCATCCCCTCCACCTGTCAGGCTCCACCTGATGGTGACACCATCACCACGCTGCTCGACGAAGCCCCGCCTCCTCCTCCTCCTACGGCGAATGAGATGTCAGCTCAGGAGGATGAGGTTGCTGACATCTCGGCCCCGCCCCCTCCACCTCCTCCTGATTCGTCAGGAGAGACGGTAGCTCTGCTCCCTCCTCCCCCTCCTTCAGAGGCTCCAACCAATTACAGCGCTCCTCCACAGGCTCCGCCCCTCAGCCTCGAGACAGGTGAGGCTAAAACAAAAGCAGCGTGTCAATGAATGTTACCATGACGATTAGTCTGGATCAGATGAACCTGAATTAGAAGACCCAGTTCAGATGAAGTCAGATCAGATGAACCTGGTTCAGATAAACAGACAGACCCGATTACTAAACTGAGTGACATCACGATGACATCAGATCTTTTCTGTCTCCTTAGTGGAGGAAGAGAGCAGCTTCCCCCCTCCATCTCCCCCTCCTCCCTCTGATGATGACGGCTTCCCTCCGCTGCCCAATGAGGCCTCAGAGTTGCCAGCCCCGCCCCCTCCACCTCCACCCAACCAGGAAGTAGAGGGTACCTCGCTCTCTCTCTCTCTCTCTCTCTCTCTCTCTCTCTCTCTCTCTCTCCCTTTCTTCTCTGGTGTTTTCCTCTCAGTTCTTTTTTTCTCAGTTTCTTCTTCTGTGGTGTTCTCCTTCAGTGACCCTTCCACCCAGGAGGAGTCGCCACCGTCACTCGCCCCTTACCACTCGCTCTCTCTCTCTGAGGGTTCGCTCTGGCCCCGCCTCCCGCAGCAGTTATACGCGCTCTCTCTTCCTACCTGCTGTCCAATCACGTAAGCCGAGAGAGGGAAGTCACTGTCAGCCAATAGAAACCCAGAGAAAAACAAATACTACACATAATTAAAACACCTGAAAGATAAAGATTCATTCATAAAGAACTAGGAGTTCTTGAGGATGTTATTGGTACTATGAGTTCTTGAGGATGTTATTGGTACTAGGAGTTCTTGAGGATGTTATTGGTACTATGAGTTCTTGAGGATGTTATTGGTACTATGAGTTCTTGAGGATGTTATTGGTACTATGAGTTCTTGAGGATGTTATTGGTACTATGAGTTCTTGAGGATGTTATTGGTACTAGGAGTTCTTGAGGATGTTATTGGTACTATGAGTTCTTGAGGATGTTATTGGTACTATGAGTTCTTGAGGATGTTATTGGTACTATGAGTTCTTGAGGATGTTATTGGTACTAGGGGTTATTGAGGATGTTATTGGTACTATGAGTTCTTGAGGATGTTATTGGTACTAGGAGTTCTTGAGGATGTTATTGGTACTATGAGTTCTTGAGGATGTTATTGGTACTATGAGTTCTTGAGGATGTTATTGGTACTATGAGTTCTTGAGGATGTTATTGGTACTAGGGGTTATTGAGGATGTTATTGGTACTAGGGGTTATTGAGGATGTTATTGGTACTATGAGTTCTTGAGGATGTTATTGGTACTATGAGTTCTTGAGGATGTTATTGGTACTAGGGGTTATTGAGGATGTTATTGGTACTATGAGTTCTTGAGGATATTATTGGTGCTAGGGGTTATTGAGGATGTTATTGGTACTATGAGTTCTTGAGGATGTTATTGGTACTAGGGGTTATTGAGGATGTTATTGGTACTAGGAGTTCTTGAGGATGTTATTGGTACTATGAGTTCTTGAGGATGTTATTGGTACTAGGGGTTCTTGAGGATGTTATTGGTACTAGGAGTTCTTGAGGATGTTATTGGTACTATGAGTTCTTGAGGATGTTATTGGTACTATGAGTTCTTGAGGATGTTATTGGTACTATGAGTTCTTGAGGATGTTATTGGTACTAGGGGTTATTGAGGATGTTATTGGTACTAGGGGTTATTGAGGATGTTATTGGTACTATGAGTTCTTGAGGATGTTATTGGTACTATGAGTTCTTGAGGATGTTATTGGTACTAGGGGTTATTGAGGATGTTATTGGTACTATGAGTTCTTGAGGATATTATTGGTGCTAGGGGTTATTGAGGATGTTATTGGTACTATGAGTTCTTGAGGATGTTATTGGTACTAGGGGTTATTGAGGATGTTATTGGTACTAGGGGTTATTGAGGATGTTATTGGTACTAGGGGTTATTGAGGATGTTATTGGTACTATGAGTTCTTGAGGATGTTATTGGTACTAGGGGTTATTGAGGATGTTATTGGTACTATGAGTTCTTGAGGATGTTATTGGTACTATGAGTTCTTGAGGATGTTATTGGTACTATGAGTTCTTGAGGATATTATTGGTGCTAGTAGTTCTTGAGGATGTTATTGGTACTAGGGGTTATTGAGGATGTTATTGGTACTAGGGGTTATTGAGGATGTTATTGGTACTATGAGTTCTTGAGGATGTTATTGGTACTATGAGTTCTTGAGGATGTTATTGGTACTATGAGTTCTTGAGGATGTTATTGGTACTAGGGGTTATTGAGGATGTTCGGGGTACTAGGAGTTATTTAGGATCTTATTGGTACTATGAGTTCTTGAGGATATTATTGGTGCTAGTAGTTCTTGAGGATGACATTGGTACTAGGAGGAAGTTAGGAAGTCCCTGAGAACTTCATGAGTCAGGACTACAGGAGTCCCCAAGAAGGTCAGGGATCCGGGACTCACTGGTTGAGTGCAAAGGGTCTATTAGGAGGTTGCAGTAGGTTTTAATGATCTACAGAGTATTGAGTAGGTTTTCTGAAGTCCTCGTGATGGTTATGGGGGGGGCCTTAAGGACTGTTTAGGTTTTACGTCGTTGAGGAAATTGTGTCAGTCCAGGAGACCTGGAAAATGAGAAAGTTCCAGGGAGGTTCCAGGCCTTTATTTGATCAGATGATTTTTCAGTCCTTAGTTCTGTGTGAGGATCCATAGATTGTCTATGAATACAGATGATCACTCCCATCTTGAAGCTAATACTGACTGATTCTGTCTGTCTGTCTGTCAGTGATGATCCCCCCTCCTCCCCCCTACCCTCCCCCCCATGCTCCTCCCTGCTCCTCCTCCTCCTCCTCCACCCTGCTGCCACGCTCCTCTTCCTCATCTCGACTTTGCTTACCTGCTCGCCTCGAACACCTGGGTAAGAAAACACACATACTGTTAGTATGTAGTTAGTATTCTAGTAGCAGTTCAGCATAGTATTGTGACCATCTTATACTATAACAGTAGTAGGGCAGTTGTACTACACATCAGCAGCAGTAGTACTACACATCAGCAGTACACACACAACTCCTGAAAAAGTAAACTATCAAGCTTCGCTGCTTTTTGCCAAAGCCTTGCCTCCTCAGACCTGATTGGCCAATCACAGCTGTCACTCACAGGACCTCTGTGCTCTTAGATCTAGAACTCCCAGCCATGCCCCCTCCTCTCCTATTGGACGATGAGAGTGGTTTTGATGACCTTATGCCGCCCCTCCCTCCACCTGTGGACTACGACTCAGACGCCCCCGAACAATACCTGGAGAAAGGTACACACACATACTGTATATATATATATATATATATATATATATATATATATGTATATTACAGGTACTGATATTGTAGAAAACAGACCTGCCACATCTGTTTCCTACAATATCAGTAGGAAGCTCCAGAGAGGACGACTGGCTAGTTAGTTAGTTAGAATCCGAAGCTCCAGAGAGAGGACGACTGTCTAGTTAGCTAGCTAGTCTCCGAAGCTCCAGAGAGGACGACTGTCTAGTTAGCTAGCTAGTCTCCGAAGCTCCAGAGAGGACGACTGGCTAGTTAGCTAGCTAGTCTCCGAAGCTCCAGAGAGGACGACTGGCTAGTTAGCTAGCTAGTCTCCGAAGCTCCAGAGAGGACGACTGGCTAGTTAGCTAGCTAGTCTCCGAAGCTCCAGACAGAGGACGCTTGGCTAGTTAGCTAGCTAGTCTCCGAAGCTCCAGAGAGGACGACTGGCTAGTTAGCTAGCTAGTCTCCGAAGCTCCAGAGAGGATGACTGGCTAGTTAGCTAGCTAGTCTCGGAAGCTCCAGAGAGGACGACTGGCTAGTTAGCTAGCTAGTCTCGGAAGCTCCAGAGAGAGGACGATTGGCTTGTTAGCTAGTTAGTCTCGGAAGCTCCAGAGAGAGGACGACTGGCTAGTTAGCTAGTTAGTCTCGGAAGCTCCAGAGAGAGGACGACTGGCTAGTTAGCTAGCTAGTCTCCGAAGCTCCAGAGAGGATGACTGGCTAGTTAGCTAGCTAGTCTCGGAAGCTCCAGAGAGAGGACGACTGGCTAGTTAGCTAGCTAGTCTCCGAAGCTCCAGAGAGGACGACTGGCTAGTTAGCTAGCTAGTCTCCGAAGCTCCAGAGAGGACGACTGGCTAGTTAGCTAGCTAGTCTCGGAAGCTCCAGAGAGAGGACGATTGGCTTGTTAGCTAGTTAGTCTCGGAAGCTCCAGAGAGAGGACGACTGGCTAGTTAGCTAGTTAGTCTCGGAAGCTCCAGAGAGAGGACGACTGGCTAGTTAGCTAGCTAGTCTCCGAAGCTCCAGAGAGGATGACTGGCTAGTTAGCTAGCTAGTCTCGGAAGCTCCAGAGAGAGGACGACTGGCTAGTTAGCTAGTTAGTCTTGGAAGCTCCAGAGAGAGGACGACTGGCTAGTTAGCTAGCTAGTCTCCGAAGCTCCAGAGAGGATGACTGGCTAGTTAGCTAGCTAGTCTCGGAAGCTCCAGAGAGGATGACTGGCTAGTTAGCTAGCTAGTCTCGGAAGCTCCAGAGAGAGGACGATTGGCTTTTTAGCTAGTTAGTCTCGGAAGCTCCAGAGAGAGGACGACTGGCTAGTTAGCTAGTTAGTCTCGGAAGCTCCAGAGAGAGGACGACTGGCTAGTTAGCGAGCTAGTCTCGGAAGCTTCAGAGAGAGGGCGATTGGCTAGTTAGCTAGCTAGTCTCCGAAACTCCCACCTGTTCTCCTCAACTGAGTGGGGCTAATTTTTTCCGCGGCTAGTGTAGCGTTAGCGTGGAAGCATTTTGGAATTAGCAAGGTAGCTAGCTTAAAGCTTCATCCACACACTCTCTTCACAGACTGGCAAAGCACGTTGCTATCGCCAGGTAAATGACAACTTGTTGCATGAAAGCGTGGCGGAGTTAGCAAGCTAGCTAAGTAGCTAGCAGTCTGCTGGTTGGCTTGTTGGTTCCACCATCCTTTGATGCTACACTTGTTATGAGTTAACAGCGGACATTAATGTTTCATGATGTCTTCTACTTAAAGGTATATGTACAGATACATAACTGTAGTTCCCCTGTGTGTCCAGTGGAGGCGCTCTACAGCTATGGGGCCTCCAAACCCGACGACCTGTCGCTCACAAAGGGCGACATCGTCTACTTGCTTCATCGCCATGACGACGGCTGGTGTGAGGGGTTTCTCCACGGCAAGAGGGGCTTCTTCCCTGGAAACTACGTCCAATCACAGGCCAGGACTGAAGCCCCGCCTCCAGTTCACACCTGAGTTTTTCCATAGAAACAGGATTTACAGGATAACTCATTTTACTATTAATGAGAACTCCATATGCAAATGTAGAGTTTCTTAAAGTCACAGTAGAGACAGACAGGCACACAAACACACAGACACACAGACACACAGACACACAGACACACAGACTGACGGATTTAAATGTCAATAAACAAATATTAACTTACAGAAGAAGAAGTACTCAGATCTCTCTAAAGTCAAAGTACTAATACCACAGTGTAAAATACTCAACATACTTCAAAATAAAGTACATCAACTTATAGTTACATTACAGTCATTTTTTAGCAGAGGGTTTAGTTAAAGAACCAAAAGTACAAATGCTCATTATGCAGAATAATATATATATATATTATGTTATTGTACTATAGTTATTGATGCATTAATGTGTTTATCATTTTAATATATTTATATAGTCAATAATAATAATACATCATCATTTATTCATTGATTAATAATCTGAATCTGTAAAGTAACTAAATGTAGTACATTAAAAAGTACAATACATTCCCTCTGAGGTGTAGTGAAGTAGAAGTATGAAGTAGTCAAAAAATATATTTTTGCCCTGATGTTGTACTGATACACAATACTGTGTACAATACTGTGTACTCTGAATACAGTACTTTACCTTTAAACTGCTTCCCCCTGCAGGCCACAAACCCAAACTACAGACTGATGGTTCAAACTGTACAATAATAATCTATTATTATTATAATCAATTCAGTGTTAATCACAAGTTATTACTGTCATTTAACATGTGAGTTATGTTGTTTAATGATTAATGTGACATTCTGTTTTGTTTGTTCAGAGAATCATTAAATCTAAATAAATTCAAATGAAACATGTTCAAATGAAACATCAGAGAGAAACATGAATACATCTGAATTACAGACTTAATGTTTTATCAAAACTATGTTTTACTTTCAGTTTGACCTCAGCTTTGATATGACCACGAACAAAAGGTGTTGTTTCTGATGGCTGTCGTTCATTTATTGCTGTCGGGCCTACTGAGTCCTACTGGGTCCTACTGGGTCCTACTGGATCCTACTGAGTCTTACTGAGTCCTACTGGGTCCTACTGAATCTTACTGGATTCTACTGGGTCTTTGAGGGTCCAACTGGGTCCGACTTGGTCTTCGAGGTTCCAACTGGGTTCTTCTGGGTCTTACTGGGTCATACTGGGTCTTCGAGGATCCAACTGTGTCCTACTGGGTCTTACTGGGTCCTACTTGGTCCTACTGAGTCTTCGAGAGTCCAACTGGGTCCTACTGTGTCATTGCTGGGTCTTTTCTTCTCCGACTTCATTTTATTTGTATCACCCAATATGGGAACTGGAGATGCTGAGGAAACTACTTTGGACAATATTCTGGACAACGCCTCTCATCCTGTGAACTCCACACAGGTCGCCCTCCTGACTAGAGCCTTTCAATGGCCCCGCCTCCAGGTCGCCCTCCTGACTAGAGCCTTTCAATGGCCCCGCCTCCAGGTCGCCATCCTGACTAGAGCCTTTCAATGGCCCCGCCTCCAGGTCACCATCCTGACTAGAGCCTTTCAATGGCCCCGCCTCCAGGTCACCCTCCTGACTAGAGCCTTTCAATGGCCCCGCCTCCAGGTCGCCCTCCTGACTAGAGCCTTTCAATGGCCCCGCCTCCAGGTCACCCTCCTGACTAGAGCCTTTCAATGGCCCCGCCTCCAGGTCACCATCCTGACTAGAGCCTTTCAATGGCCCCGCCTCCAGGTCACCCTCCTGACTAGAGCCTTTCAATGGCCCCGCCTCCAGGTCACCCTCCTGACTAGAGCCTTTCAATGGCCCCGCCTCCAGGTCACCATCCTGACTAGAGCCTTTCAATGGCCCCGCCTCCAGGTCGCCCTCCTGACTAGAGCCTTTCAATGGCCCCGCCTCCAGGTCCCCATCCTGACTAGAGCCTTTCAATGGCCCCGCCTCCAGGTCGCCCTCCTGACTAGAGCCTTTCAATGGCCCCGCCTCCAGGTCGCCCTCCTGACTAGAGCCTTTCAATGGCCCCGCCTCCAGGTCACCCTCCTGACTAGAGCCTTTCAATGGCCCCGCCTCCAGGTCGCCCTCCTGACTAGAGCCTTTCAATGGCCCCGCCTCCAGGTCACCATCCTGACTAGAGCCTTTCAATGGCCCCGCCTCCAGGTCACCATCCTGACTAGAGCCTTTCAATGGCCCCGCCTCCAGGTCGCCCTCCTGACTAGAGCCTTTCAATGGCCCCGCCTCCAGGTCGCCCTCCTGACTAGAGCCTTTCAATGGCCCCGCCTCCAGGTCGCCCTCCTGACTAGAGCCTTTCAATGGCCCCGCCTCCTGGTCGCCCTCCTGACTAGATCCGGAGGGCGACCCCTCCAAAGTATTGTTGTTAGGAGCAGTTAGGGTTCGATCAAGGACACTTACTAGGAGACCAGGGATCTTCACAGGACGACCCGCTCTTCCTCATGAGCCACAGCCGCCCAGTAAGGAGAACTTAAATGTATGTTGGGTCACAGTTAAACCTGATGAGGTCATCACATCATCATCATCACCAAACCTTTGACACATTTTACTGTGTTGCAAACAAAACACAAAATACTTCAAAGGTGTAAAATATCTTTATTGTCAGTTATCAAAAATGTTTTCAAGTAAAAAGTCAGACTCAGAGTCCGTAAACACAAAATAAATAGTTTGTTCATAAATAGAAACATAAATATAGATAAATAAATAGAACAGTAGAACACAAACAGAAACAGAATAGAAGTCAGTGTCGAGTCGCAGTAGAGCGCCTCCTGCTGGCAGCAGATGAATCCGCCACGAAGGCCGCAAGCAGGTCCAACTGCTCCAGGTGCAGTTTAGTCTCCTTTCTGATCAGCTCCCAGGACTCAGGACTACCACCCTGTACACAGAGTACTACAGTCAGTACTAGTACATATACACACAGAACTACAGTCAGTACTACTACTTATACCACCCTGTACACAGAGTACTACAGTCAGTACTAGTACTTATACACACAGAACTACAGTCAGTACTAGTACTCATACCCAGTCAAACATTGCTACAGTTAGTACAACAGCAGTACTTTTACTCACAGTGCGGTACAGAGTACTCTTTTTCAGTTTCCGGTAGTATCTTCTCAGTCGGCACATGTTTTTTCGGCTGTGAGTCGACACCTGAAGACAAAAACACAGTTCAGTTAACTTCAGGTTTAAAAGTTTTAGGTTCTCAAAGAAGTTGAACAGTCAGAAGTGTCTGCACTGAAAGGAGTTGAAGTTGAAGTAAACCTCAATAGTGAAAGTGTTGAAGTGTCTATTAAAGTGCTCTGAAGGTACTATAGGTATCAGTTGAAGAGCTGAAAGGAGTTGAAGTGTCTCCACTCACACAGCTCTTCAGGCCGTTTGTCTGCCTGTCGATGGTCATCAGGAAGCGCTCCGTCTTGTCCGTATCCCAGGTAACGGAGGAGTGGTTGTCATGGTGATAGAGACCAGCGATCAGCTCCAGACTGTCTCTGATGAAAACCACCTGAGACTTTACCTGGAGAGAGACAAACAGGTGTGAGGATTCTAGCTCTCTGATTGGCTGACAGAGCTGGTGTCAGCAACATAAATCTTTATGTTTGTGTGTACATTTTACTAAGAAATTGTCGGCATAAACATGAGAATTATGAATTAAAGTGTAGTCACTTGTACTGAAGACTGAAAGAAGGTGAAGTGGCAGTTTAAATTAAATTGTGATTGATTAATTGATTGATTGATTACCTCATCCTTCTTGATGCGTTCGTAGAGTCTGTAAGGAAAGGGAACTGGACTCTCCAGATCTGTCAGCTGACCGCCCTGAAACACAAAGATGACACTTCATTTCACATCATTTCACATCATTTCACTTCATTTCACATCATTTCACATCATTTCACTTCATTTCACATCATTTCACATCATTTCACTTCATTTCACATCATTTCACTTCATTTCACTTCATTTCACATCATTTCACATCATTTCACTTCATTTCACTTCATTTCACATCATTTCACTTCATTTCACATCATTTCACATCATTTCACTTCATTTCACTTCATTTCACATCATTTCACATCATTTCACTTCATTTCACATCATTTCACATCATTTCACTTCATTTCACATCATTTCACTTCATTTCACTTCATTTCACATCATTTCACTTCATTTCACATCATTTCACTTCATTTCCACTAAATGTTTCACATCATTTCACTAACGAGTCAAAAGAAGATTTAAAGGGACAGTTCACAGTTTTTATAACAAACGTTTTTCTGTTCGCCTGACTTAATAAACTTTATAAACTTTGTTAACCTCTTTAAAGTTGGGCTTGACAAATTTGGAGAAACCAGTAAGAGAAAGCTAGATTTTAAAGGTACCATCAGTGAAGTTCCCTCTAACCAGCAGAGCAAACACATCATCAGTGTCTGATATTTAATATTTATTAAATAACTATTTTTCAAGGATTTTTGAAAATATGCTAATTTTAAATATTTTTTTTTAAATCTCACGTAACCCCTGGAGTGCCTTCATGTACCCCCATTTGAGAACCACTGTCCTACAGTATCCTGGACCACTAGACTAGAGAACTACAGGACCACTAGACTAGAGAACTACAGGACCACAGGACCACTAGACCACTAGACTAGAGAACTAGAGGACCACAGGACCACTGGACCACTAGACTAGAGAACTACAGGACCACAGGACCACTGGACCACTAGACTAGAGAACTAGAGGACCACAGGACCACTGGACCACTAGACTAGAGAACTACAGGACCACAGGACCACTGGACCACTAGACTAGAGAACTAGAGGACCACAGGACCACTGGACCACTAGACTAGAGAACTATAGGACCACAGGACCACTGGACCACTAGACTACTAGACAACTAGACTACTAGACTACAGGACTACAGGAGTCCTAGAGCACTAGACTAGAGAACTACAGGACCACTAGACCACTAGACTACAGAACTACAGGACCACTAGACTACTAGACAACTAGACTACTAGGCTACAGGACTACAGGAGTCCTAGAGCACTAGACTAGAGAACTACAGGGCCATTAGACCACTGGACCACTAGACTACAGGACCACTGGACCACAGGACCACTAGACTAGAGAACTGTAGGACTATAGGACCACTAGACCACTAGACCACTAGACTACTAGACCACTGGACCACTAGACTACGGGACCACTGGACCACTAGACTACAGGACTACAGGACCACTGGACTACTGGACCTGGACTAACCCCAAATCGTACTGATGTACTCACCATGACTTGGACCAGAGTCAGAGAGATGTTGCTCAGGTGACGGTAGTGTCTGAGCCAATCACAGCCCAGGACGGGGGTCACGGCGCTGCAGAAGAGGACGAGGATCAGGCGGGTCCAGCTGGTCATGATGACGGTGATGAAGATGGTGAAGATGGTGAAGATGGTGAAGATGGCGGCTGCAGGCTGATTCTGATTGTGTGTCCAACATGCTGCTGATCTGAGACTTTTATTCCAGACAGGAAAGAGAAAAGTGAAAACTGGACTTTTTGTCTTTCACTTTTTGTCTTTCACTTTTCAACACAAACACTGTGTGTAGAAACAATATATGTATATAATACACAATATATGTATATAGATATGTTGTATATAAATACTACTGCAGCAATATTAAATCCATTCATTATATATTGATTTAATTCATTTATGTTCAACTGTTATCAGTAAATTAAGATATTTATCAGAATCACTCTTTAAAAATGAAAAACAAACTTCAGATATTTAAATATTAATTTATAGATTATCATTTTATACTATACATTATATTTTATAATATTATACAAAATACTTTGAAGATGAATTAGGTCATTGTTATTAATTGTGTAGTTGTTTCCGTTGGGAATGTTTTTTATTTATTTACTTTCATTTTCCAAACCAGCGGCCTCAGATTGCATACGTCACAGGAAGCCACAGATAGACTTTTCAAAACAAAAGCACACATGTTCTTTTAGCAGTAAAGCAGCAGAGCTCGAGGGGTCAGAGAAGAAGAAGAGAAGAGAGTGAGATTTATTAATAGTTAAACGCGATGAAGACTAACATCAGAGAGATTGTCTATCTAACTATCAAGTCTTACCTTAATAATGTGCTTTTGTTTTGAAAGAGGCATCTCATCTGTTTCCGGTTTCTCTGGAGATTTGATGGTTTTTGATCGGCAGATGACGTCAGCCTCGTTTTCACTTTCCGGTCATCGAGGAAACGGTGAGGCAACGCAGTGATGACTTCATTAGGAGTGTTTGATTATCGATCCACAGAATGTGGCCAAGATCAAAGGAGCGACAAATAAATATATAATATATGAAGAATAAACATAAATACACTGATATAGATACATGCCATCAATTAATTCATAAATCGATCAAGAGATCAATAACACAAAATAATCTGATTTTAAAAAACGATTTAAAAAAAAGTTCTTAAAACGAAGTTAAATTCGTGAGGTATGAATTTCCGGTGAGGAAACCTTTGCCTGACGGACATGTCGTCACTTCCATCTGCATCCTCATTGGTTACAGCAGCAGCAGGTCCCGCCCCCTCCCCCGGAAGCGCGGCAAACATTTGTTTGATCGGCGAAGAAGAAGAAGAAGAAGAAGAAGAAGAAGAATGTGAGTAAAATAAACTTTACCGAGTTTTAAAAAAAGACAACCGGAGACTAAAGAGTCGACGGTTAACGGACACGAGTCAGTTCATCATAATAATACAGTAGAGACGTCACGCTGCGCGCGGGTTCGTTATGAAGGAGTTTAAAGTTTCTTTTTTTTAATTGTCATATACATAGACACGACATTTAACATGAATTCATTCGTTTCTTTCGTCGTTTCTTTAAAAAATACATTTTTAAAACCAGACCACTCCTGAGCCTCCGGGTCCCCCCTGAGCCTTCAGGTTCCTCATCTTATGTGATTATATGAACGTGTCTCAGCTGAGAGCAGAAACTGTTCAACCAGCAGATTTCTGGAGGAGGTCTGGTTGGAGGTGCTCACCTGTCTCTGGTCTCTGGTCTCTGGTCTCTGGTTTCTGGTCTGCAGTTGTGATGGAAGTCGACGTCCTGGAGTTCAAAGTACCGGTCGAGAACAACAAGACCCTGTTCGTGTGGGACATCCAGCCGTGTCACACCCAGGATCAGGTCTACGTGAGTCCACCTGGGGGGTCAGGTCTGCGTGAGTCCACCTGTGGGTTCAGGTCTGCGTGAGTCCACCTGAACCCACAGGCGGTCCCTCTGTGTGTTGGTCCTTCAGGTCCGGTTGCTGGAGGTCTTCTCGTCCTTCGGTCCTCTCTACCTGCTCAAGGTGAGTCCCAACTCTGCTCCCAGCCCGCCGGGGTTCTACGCCCTCATCAAGTTCTACTCCGCTGCTCAGGCCTCAGAGGCACTACGGCAGACTGACGGACGGACGCTGCTCCAGAACTCTCCACTCAAGGTACTTCAGGCTTTCAACACATGGTCTTCTTCAGGACAGTTGATCCACCTGAACAGGTGAAACGGTTCATTCAGGGTTTTACAACATGTTTTATAAACCGAGTACTTAAAGATAGAAGTACATCACAGTGTTTGTTTCCTGTTAAATGTGCTTTTATTGTGAAGTTGCACGGTGAAACAGGAAGTGATGATGGTGTTATGTGGTAACAGGATGTAGTTTTACAGCCCGTCACCTGTCTGTGTGTCTCAGGTGAGACTGAGCTCCAAACAGACGCCTCACTTCCTGTCTGACGGCAGCAGACCTCTGAGCCACGCCCGCTGCCTGGAACTGGCCAATCACTGCTTGGGATTTAACGGCTGGACCTCTGACATCATCACGGTGAGACAACACACGACGGCCCCATCCCAGTGTCCCCCCTAAAGCCTCAAACCCTGAACCCTCAAGGACTCCCTGACGTGTCCTGGTAGCTGTGAGGGCTTGAGATGGTGCAACATATCACGTTACCATGACAACGACAACAAATATGATGTCATTGTGTGTTTTTATTTTGTACTTCCTGATTTAAACGTCTTCAAGATGAAGTAACTTCAGATCATCTATTTACTCGTTTTTGTCAAAACAGCGTCAATGACAAAATCTACTATTTGATGAATGAATGGATGGATGAATGAATGGATGAATGAATGAATGGATGGATGGATGGATGAATGAATGAATGGATGAATGAATGGATGAATGAATGAATGGATGGATGAATGGATGAATGGATGGATGAATGAATGAATGGATGAATGGATGGATGAATGAGTATCTTCTGATTTCACGTTTGTTTGTTCTTTAACCCTTCATGTTTCTGAGTAAACTTCATACTCCAGACTGAACACACTGAGCGTCCTCTTTGTTTACGTCTCCATGCGTCCTCTGGTTACCCCGTGTTTAACGTCCTATTGCAATGAATTGTGGGTATTTCCCGTCGGCTGAGTCTTGCGGTGAGGGTTCATAAAGGCCACAGACTCAAACACTCGATGAGTTCACAGACAGAACTAAACCCTCATCGGGATTGGGCCACACACACCTTTACATTCACATGCAGCTGACTTCCTGTCTGTCCCTCAGCTGAAGGAGCTCACCAACGAAGAAGAAAAAGACAGAGGAGGAGAAGAGGATGATGAAAGTGGAGGAAGATGGAGGAGGCTGAAGTTTGGCTGTCTGCTGCAGCTCTCCTTCCCTCATCACGGACAGACGACCAGAGCAGCAGCAGTGGTGGAGGACAGCTTCACCTGCTCAGGTGAGGACGGCTTCACATCACACTACAGTCATTGAGCAGACGCTTTCATCCAAAGAGACTTACAACCAGTGTATTCAACACACGGATTCAAGAGAACTACTCGTCACCAGAAGTCATGAGTTCATCTCCTTTAAACATCTCAGAGCAGAAACCAGAGCAGACGTACAGAAACACACTAGCATGAACACAACCAGTGCTGAGAGGAAGGCTCAGGGTAGAGCTTCATGAAGAGGTGAGTCTTCAGCCTGATGGAAGATGGGCAGCGACTCTGCTGTCCTGACGTCAGTGGGGAGTTCATTCCACCATCGTGGGGCCAGGACAGAGAACAGAGACCGGGTCCATCGGCCGCAGGGACCTCTGAGTGACGGGGAACCGATCGCCCCGAGGCAGCAGAGCCAAGTGGTCGGGGGGGTGTAGGGCTAGACCTGCTCAGGTGAGGACGACTTCACTACAAACACGTCTTTATTGTCTCTGCAGGTCCAGATGTTCTGCTACAGAAACGTTGTCGACTACAGAAGATGGTCAGAGAGAAAGCTCTGGTCCAGGCCTTCACTACAGTACTACTCATACTACTAGGTATAAATACTCGTAGGACTAGGTATAAATACTCGTACGACTAGGTATAAATACTCGTACGACTAGGCATAAATACTCGTACGACTAGGCATAAATACTCGTAGGACTAGGTATAAATACTCGTAGGACTAGGCATAAATACTCGTACGACTAGGCATAAATACTCGTACGACTAGGCATAAATACTCGTACGACTAGGCATAAATACTCGTACGACTAGGCATAAATACTCGTACGACTAGGCATAAATACTCGTAGGACTAGGCATAAATACTCGTAGGACTAGGCATAAATACTCGTAGGACTAGGTATAAATACTCGTACGACTAGGCATAAATACTCGTAGGACTTGGTATAAATACTCGTACGACTAGGCATAAATACTCGTAGGACTAGGTATAAATACTCGTACGACTAGGCATAAATACTCATAGGACTAGGCATAAATACTCGTACGACTAGGCATAAATACTCATAGGACTAGGCATAAATACTCGTAGGACTAGGCGTAAATACTCGTAGGACTAGGCGTAAATACTCGTACGACTAGGCATAAATACTCATAGGACTAGGCATAAATACTCGTAGGACTAGGCGTAAATACTCGTAGGACTAGGTATAAATACTCATAGGACTAGGTATAAATACTCGTAGGACTAGGTATAAATACTCGTAGGACTAGGCGTAAATACTCGTAGGACTAGGCGTAAATACTCGTACGACTAGGCATAAATACTCGTAGGACTAGGCGTAAATACTCGTAGGACTAGGTATAAATACTCATAGGACTAGGTATAAATACTCGTAGGACTAGGTATAAATACTCGTAGGACTAGGCGTAAATACTCGTAGGACTAGGCGTAAATACTCGTGCTGTTGGTGTTGAGCTGATCTCAGGCCTGTTGGCTCTGTGTCTGTAGGTAACGGTAAAGTGATGGTGGAGCTCAAGCAGACCTCAGATGAGTTCCTACCGCAGCAGACGGAAGGAGTCCTTCAGGTGAGCTCACCTGTATGCAGGATATAATGTTCATCACCATGTTTTTATTAGTGCAGAATATCAAGCATGTCGTCATAATATAGTATGTCAAAAAAAAAGACGTAGTAAAGTATGTTGTAAACAGTAATTGTATATTATGTCGTGATAATTGCTAGTATAGTATTAGTAAAAGGTGTGTTTGTGTTCTACATGTACAGACGTCTCTTCCTCTCATTGGAGACATGAACACAGATCTAGTCATTACCTCCGTCTTTCAGGTGCATGAGGTTTCCTGGAGTGAGTTTGCGGCTGATGAAGAGTTGGATCTGACGGTCTCATAAACACCCAGAAGATTGTTGACCGAACTCTGCGGTGAACACTGGTGCATTATGGGAACCATCACCACGGTTTACTGTGATGTTTTCATCTTAATAAATATGTTTTATCACTGTTAAATGTTTCTGCTCTGATCTTCCTCACAGCTGTTGTGTAATAGTGAGTAGAGAACAGATGATAGTGAGGTCGTGTAGGTTCCTGAGGGTTGGGGCTACAACATGACAGAGGAACAAGTAATGTGCTTCTGCCAGCCCATAATAGGCTTTTTGTAAAACATCATAAAAAATAAAAAAGTCCTATTATAGAATGTCGTAAAAGTATGAATGAAATCAGAAAACTAAATCATTTTAAGCAGATTGTTCCAGTTATGAGAACTTTCTCAACAAGCCGTCATGAGTATTAATGACGGCCCGGAGCATTTTTAAAGGGCAGCCCCCTTGTGCCAGTGGCCCTCTTTGGAGGGCCGCGCCCCCAAACAAACCTAATCCTAACCTAACCCTAACAAACCTAATCCTAACCTAACCCTAACAAACCTAACCCTAACAAACCTAACCCTAACAAACCTAATCCTAACCTAACCCTAACAAACCTAATCCTAACCTAACCCTAACAAACCTAAACCTAACCCTAACAAACCTAATCCTAACCTAACCCTAACAAACCTAATCCTAACCTAACCCTAACAAACCTAATCCTAACCTAACCCTAACAAACCTAAACCTAACCCTAACAAACCTAACCCTAACAAACCTAACCCTAACAAACCTAACCCTAACCCTAACAAACCTAATCCTAACCCTAACCCTAACAAACCTAACCCTAACAAACCTAATCCTAACAAACCTAATCCTAACCTTAACAAACCTAACCTTAACAAACCTAACCCTAACAAACTAACCCTAACCTTAACAAACCTAACCCTAACAAACCTAACCCTAACAAACTAACCTTAACAAACCTAACCTTAACAAACCTAACCCTAACCCTAACAAACCTAACCCTAACAAACCTAACCCTAACCCTAACAAACCTAATCCTAACCCTAACCCTAACAAACCTAATCCTATCCTAACCTAATCCTAACCTAACCCTAACAAACCTGCAATTTCACCTCGGTTGACCTTCTGGACACCAGGGTGACGGGTTCCATGACAGTCACACACTGGATGTAAAAGTGTTCTTTAAAGAGACAAGTTTCCACCTGAAACGCTGACGCAGGCTTGACTAAGTCACAGTTATTGAGGTTCCATAGAATGTTCAGTTCTGCAGTTAAAGTGCTATTCCTAGCTTTGGCCAGCAGAGGGACCTCTAGAACGTTTCTTAGAAAATGTCACAAGACATTTTAGCAAAGTAAACCTATAGTGGTGACCTGTAACCACACATTCCCGTCTCCTGTTAAACTGGTCAGAGTGATGAGGAAGAAGGTTCCTCACTACTCCAGGACCGCAGCATTCAGGAGAAAGAAGACTTCACAGGATCTCCTCCTTAAAGCTAAAACCTCTTTCTAACCCTAAATCCAGAGGACAGGGAGGATATTACAACTGGTTCACTAATCAATATACGAAGGAGGTCTTCCACACAATGACCCGTGGCTGAAACCTAAAACTGTTCATGTGATCACATGGAGACATGTGGTTTACCCAACACAAATATAATATGTTGAATAAGAAAAGGGTCAGCACTCCCTTTACGTAACACTTCCTCCTGTTCTAACAGTCACACAGTGAAACCTGCATGAGCCCCGACATCCCAAAGGCCTCAAGGACAGACCGGAGCTCCAGGGAGGAGGTCCTGATGCACAGACCTCCCACCAGCTCTGTGTGTGTGTGTGTGTGTGTGTGTGTGTGTGTGTGTGTGTGTGTGTGTGTGTGTGTGTGTGTGTGTGTGTGTGTGTGTGGGGACACAGTACCTGACCTCTCAGGTTTCAGTCAGAGAGGCGAGGCCAGAAGACACCAGACGGAGACAGACGGGTTGAGAGACAGTTGGACGGACGACTCTCTGCAGAAACTGATGTTTGGTGGAATTATAATTTAACAACAGAAGCCGGTAAGTTTGAACCGCTGACTGTGTGTGTTTGATGACATGTGTCTATGAGTGTGTGTGTAGAGATTAAGACCTCTGTGTTCACTATGATGTGAAGAGTTTCTGGTTTATGTCTCCACCCGTCTAGATCAAAAGGTCAGATCCAGGTCTCCATGACGACATGTAGTGTTAAAGCTCTTTGCGTGGTCAGAAGAGTAGAAACGCACAACACGAGTAAAGAGCATGAACCCTTCAAGAATCACAAGTCACACGTCATTAAAGCCACCGTTCCACTCTGTAACGCTGTGTGTGTGTGTGTGTGTGTGTGTGTGTGTGTGTGTGTGTGTGTGTGTGTGTGTGTGTGTGTGTGTGTGTGTGTGTGTGTGTGTGTGTGTGTGTGTGTGTGTGATTAGGGTTAAACACAGCAGAGCTGAACAGGACGTGGAGCAACACAGGGAACATACCATAATCAGGGTTACAGGTGATTAGACAGGTGGAGTCAATCAGGGGCGGGGCTAACAATCACACAGGCGGGAAAACACACAAAGGCAGGAAGTGAAGAGAACATAAGAGGAACAAACAACTACACACTCCCAAGTCCTCTCACACAGCCAGGATGATATTTTATTCTGTTAGATTACATCCAAGCAGCACGTTAACGCAACAGAACACACAAATGTAATTATAATCACGTGGAGTCGTGCCCTGGATGGCGCAGTGATATTGAGTTACAACAGTCTGTAATCTGTTCCTTCCTGTGGTTTATGGATTAACGTCTTTGTATTTGTCCAGTATTATATTTGTGTCTTAGTTTGTGAACTATGCAGCTCTGCTGACTGGACTGTTTGTGGTCGGTGCTACAAACACGTTTCATGTGAACTGACAGCAGGATTAGAAGACTGGGTGGACTTGTTGATCACCAGCATGTTGGTTTGATCCATCACCACCACAAGCAGCCGCTCGTTCAGCATATCCTACATATACGTTGTAGTACTACAAAAAGCAAGATGTTGTTATTGCACACAAAACGACAAAATTGTCGAGACGGACCGGCTTCTTCTGAATGCAGCTCACTGCAGTGCTCAGGTGGTCGAGAGCTAAACACCTTCACAGAGCTGACGGGTCCTGTGGGAGGGTCGCCAAAACACGACAACATCTAAAATGTGTGATCAAATAGGAAAACACAGTAAAATGGGTTTAAAACAGTAGTGGAATCAAAATCAGCAAGACAAGCGACAGACACTCCAGTATCTAATGGAATAATCCAGTATCTAATGGAATAATCCAGTATCTAATGGAATAATCCAGTATCTAATGGAATAATCTAGTATCTAATGGAATAATCCAGTATCTAATGGAATAATCTAGTATCTAATGGAATAATCCAGTATCTATGGAATAATCCAGTATCTAATGGAATAATCCAGTATCTAATGGAATAATCCAGTATCTAATGGAATAATCTAGTATCTATGGAATAATCCAGTATCTATGGAATAATCCAGTATCTAATGGAATAATCTAGTATCTATGGAATAATCCAGTATCTATGGAATAATCCAGTATCTAATGGAATAATCTAGTATCTATGGAATAATCCAGTATCTAATGGAATAATCCAGTATCTAATGGAATAATCCAGTATCTAATGGAATAATCCAGTATCTATGGAATAATCCAGTATCTATGGAATAATCTAGTATCTATGGAATAATCCAGTATCTATGGAATAATCTAGTATCTATGGAATAATCCAGTATCTAATGGAATAATCCAGTATCTAATGGAATAATCCAGTATCTAATGGAATAATCCAGTATCTAATGGAATAATCCAGTATCTATGGAATAATCCAGTATCTAATGGAATAATCCAGTATCTAATGGAATAATCCAGTATCTAATGGAATAATCTAGTATCTATGGAATAATCCAGTATCTAATGGAATAATCCAGTATCTAATGGAATAATCTAGTATCTATGGAATAATCCAGTATCTAATGGAATAATCTAGTATCTATGGAATAATCTAGTATCTATGGAATAATCCAGTATCTATGGAATAATCTAGTATCTATGGAATAATCTAGTATCTATGGAATAATCCAGTATCTATGGAATAATCCAGTATCTATGGAATAATCTAGTATCTATGGAATAATCCAGTATCTATGGAATAATCCAGTATCTAATGGAATAATCCAGTATCTAATGGAATAATCTAGTATCTAATGGAATAATCCAGTATCTAATGGAATAATCTAGTATCTATGGAATAATCCAGTATCTATGGAATAATCCAGTATCTAATGGAATAATCCAATTGGCTTTTTGTCGAGAGAACCACTGCGCTGCTAATTCCTGGGTTGGCCTACAAACATATGTGCTCCCTGCAGCACTCTATTCTATCCACGTCACATCATGATTCATTAGTCCTGAAGAATTCTCCTTCACACATTTCTTTGATCTCATGACATCTTCCACCGAGGTCAAGGAAAAGTTGTTACCAAGAAACATATACGTCTTCCTTTGACTATACGACCGCAGCCTCTGACTCAAGTTAACATTTTGGAAGACACTCAGTATTTATAGGCCAACTGACTGTTCAACAAGCTGATCAGGGATCAGATATTAACAACTGCTGCCACCAACAACTGCTGCAGTCTGATTTAGCTCGGTGTGGCTGTGATAAGGATAACCGCTAACTGAGCAGGGTCACGCCGAAAGGTTAACAGCCTGCAAGAACAGATACCGTTTAGCTAGTCGGATGAGCAGCTTGCTTCAGTTTAGGATAATATGTACGCTATAAAAGGGTGGGGGGGTGATAGAGGGGAGCAGATCCAGCTCAGGGTGGGGGGGTGATAGAGGGGAGCAGATCCAGCTCAGGGTGGGGGGGGTGATAGAGGGGAGCAGGTCCAGCTCAGGGTGGGGGGGGTGATAGAGGGGAGCAGGTCCAGCTCAGGGTGGGGGGGTCACAGAGGGGAGCAGGTCCAGCTCAGGGTGGGGGGGTCACAGAGGGGAGCAGGTCCAGCTCAGGGTGGGGGGGTCACAGAGGGGAGCAGGTCCAGCTCAGGGTGGGGGGGGTCACAGAGGGGAGCAGGTCCAGCTCAGGGTGGGGGGGTCACAGAGGGAGTCTTCTATCCAGTTCAGGTAGAGATACAAACATCAAACTAAAAGTTCAGAAATCAGTGTTTGTTAGATTATTTCTCTGTTGTAACGATGCTTCTTGGTAATAAATGTCACACCGTTGGAAGCCTGTTTAGTTCCTTTAAACGGCCTCATGTGAGGAACAGCGTCTGTGGACGAGCAGCAGAGCTCAGGATGAGCCGTTAAACAACAGCTGGTTCTGCTGCTGACTCGTGTTTGGATGATTGAAGTCTCAGTAACAAGGAAGAAACAAGACATGTTGGCAATTTTATTTTTAAATGGA
>NC_136544.1:22127085-22134585 GCF_910591455.1 Pholis gunnellus
AGGACGTTTCAGTTTCCTTTTGTCCTTAAAGTAATCACAAACATTTTAAAATCATTTGGTCAAACAAACAGGACTGATGTCAGTGTGTGTCTTCATTCTGGATCTAAGTAACTACTTCTTATTTGTGATATAATTACTATGAAATACGACACCACCAGCGATCGCTGTGACAGGTGACGAGTAGATCCTTCAGAAGATCAGCGGTTCGAACCCCAGATCCTCCAGTCTGTGTCCATGAGTCCTTCAGCAAGACACTCAACCCGTAGTAGCTCCTGAGTGCCATCTGGGTGGTAATGGGTGGTAATGAGTGGTAATGGGTGGTAATGGGTGGTAATGGGTGGTAATGAGTGGTAATGGGTGGTAATGGGTGGTAATGGGTGGTAATGAGTGGTAATGGGTGGTAATGGGTGGTAATGGGTGGTAATGGGTGGTAATGGGTGGTAATGAGTGGTAATGAGTGGTAATGGGTGGTAATGAGTGGTAATGAGTGGTAATGAGTGGTAATGGGTGGTAATGAGTGGTAATGAGTGGTAATGGGTGGTAATGGGTGGTAATGGGTGGTAATGAGTGGTAATGGGTGGTAATGAGTGGTAATGGGTGGTAATGAGTGGTAATGGGTGGTAATGGGTGGTAATGGGTGGTAATGAGTGGTAATGGGTGGTAATGGGTGGTAATGGGTGGTAATGAGTGGTAATGGGTGGTAATGGGTGGTAATGAGTGGTAATGGGTGGTAATGAGTGGTAATGGGTGGTAATGAGTGGTAATGGGTGGTAATGAGTGGTAATGAGTGGTAATGGGTGGTAATGAGTGGTAATGGGTGGTAATGAGTGGTAATGAGTGGTAATGAGTGGTCATGAGTGGTAATGGGTGGTAATGGGTGGTAATGGGTGGTAATGGGTGGTAATGAGTGGTAATGAGTGGTAATGGGTGGTAATGAGTGGTAATGAGTGGTAATGGGTGGTAATGAGTGGTAATGGGTGGTAATGGGTGGTAATGGGTGGTAATGGGTGGTAATGGGTGGTAATGGGTGGTAATGGGTGGTAATGAGTGGTAATGGGTGGTAATGAGTGGTAATGGGTGGTAATGAGTGGTAATGAGTGGTAATGGGTGGTAATGGGTGGTAATGAGTGGTAATGAGTGGTAATGAGTGGTAATGGGTGGTAATGGGTGGTAATGAGTGGTAATGGGTGGTAATGGGTGGTCATGAGTGGTAATGGGTGGTCATGAGTGGTAATGGGTGGTAATGGGTGGTAATGGGTGGTCATGGGTGGTAATGGGTGGTAATGGGTGGTAATGGGTGGTAATGAGTGGTAATGGGTGGTAATGGGTGGTCATGAGTGGTAATGGGTGGTCATGGGTGGTAATGAGTGGTAATGGGTGGTAATGAGTGGTAATGGGTGGTAATGAGTGGTAATGGGTGGTAATGAGTGGTAATGAGTGGTAATGGGTGGTAATGGGTGGTAATGGGTGGTAATGGGTGGTAATGGGTGGTAATGAGTGGTAATGGGTGGTAATGAGTGGTAATGGGTGGTAATGGGTGGTAATGAGTGGTAATGGGTGGTAATGGGTGGTAATGGGTGGTAATGGGTGGTAATGGGTGGTAATGAGTGGTAATGGGTGGTAATGGGTGGTAATGGGTGGTAATGGGTGGTCATGAGTGGTAATGGGTGGTAATGGGTGGTAATGAGTGGTAATGGGTGGTAATGGGTGGTAATGGGTGGTAATGAGTGGTAGTCGGTGAGAATGGGTGAATGACAAGTGGTGTTAGAGCGCGTTACATTTACCATTTCTATGAGTTTGTTTTGAGCAAGAACTCTTTCTGTGTTTTTATAGTTTAGACTTTGTGTACAGAAGTGAATCTCCATCTCTTCCTGTTACTACAACCACAGAAGTTTGTTTTGCTCCGTGACACATTTCACACTTCCAGGAAGTCTCCAGGAAATGAATGGAAGTCTATGCAATGTCCCCAAAAGTTCCCTCAGTAAACGTGCGTGTGTTGGAATGAGCTGGGTCATCGTAGCGACTGCAACTTTACACCAGAGGGTCAAACTGATGACTCGCAACAGCTGCTGCTGCCATGGCAACACAAGGGTGGGGTCAACCCTGGCAACGATGAAGACACCAGAGACTGTGTGTGTGTGTGTGTGTGTGTGTGTGTGTGTGTGTGTGTGTGTGTGTGTGTGTGTGTGTGTGTGTGTATATTTCTTGGAGCAGCTGTGTGTCTGATTGGCTATCAAACTGACTGTAGATCAGTTTACGTGGTAGTTTATCTTCTGATGAACGTACAGAAGTCGATGTAGTTAAACTAAAAAAACAAACTTTGAACTAAAGATGTTCTATCAACAAATGTGAAATCAATTAAAGTGACTCATTAGGATGTGAGGACCAATTACAAAACAAAAACAAGGCATCAGAATATTTATATATATATAAATATATAAATATACGTATACTAGTGCTGGGCAACGATTATAATTTGTAATCGTGATTAATCTCATTATGTTAAAGTTCATAATGAATCTAAAGTAGTGTGTTGTGCTCTTGTATGTTAAAGTGCTGCTCTATGAACTAAAGGTCAACAACATTTGGTGTAAACACGTTAAACTCATCCGGTTGTTGTTAACAGCAGGATTCTCTTCACACAGCAGCAGTTCTATCTCTTCACTCTCTGTGCTCAGTGTGTGACGTCATGTGAAACCTTCACTGCTGTGAACATGAACAACATGAACAACACGTTTCATCACAATGTGTGTGTTGTGTGTTCTCCTCTTCATCACTATGATGCTGTAACTCAGAGGTGATGAAGGTCACCCAGCGATGTCCAGTAGTCTCAGTGAGAGCAGCAGCTGGTGCTCGTTGTGACGCGTCTCTGTTGTCGTCTCTCCTTTAACACAACTCGTGTGTTCTTCTGGTGACGGTGCGTCTTGAGGCTCATACGTGACTCCCCCCCCCCCCCCCCCCCCCGGGTTGTGTCTCCTCGATGTCTTGATGACGACCCTCCATCTTGTGACTCAGAAATCAATCTCAGGACGTCATTGTTAGGGCCCGAGCACCGAGGCGAAGGCCCTATTGTAATTCAAAGAATTATTATTATTATTACGTTGCCTCTAAAATCACATTTTTCAGGGCTTTATCAAACTCAAAAACTCCCCAAATTTGACAGGCGTATCAGGACTGCGAGAAAATTTGAGATTTTGTGGGTCGCATGCTCATGTATGACAAAATGGCTCACTAGCGCCCCCTACAGTTTCACAGGCCACGGCCATCACCCAACACGTGAAATTTGACACACATATTCCGCTCCACCTGCTCTACAATCAACGCACTCTAACTTTGAAGCTCCGCCCATTCAGATTCCAACCATTTTAACTTTTGTGAAAACTGTGTGTCCGATTGCTACCAAATTTGATGTGGATCATTATTGAATCGATGTCATCAAAACCCCCTCAAAAACGTGTTGAGAACTTATGTTAAGAAGATATGGACCAATAAACTTATAAGGGGCGTGGCCCTGTACATCAATCAACCTAACTTTAAAACCATTGTGCTTATCATCACGAAATGTGAGACATATGTCCACATTGCAGCCTGTAACCTTCACATTTTAATTTCCTTCAGCCACTAGGGGGCTCTGCATAGTTAGCTCTTTTTGGCAATTTTTCCCGTTTTCAGGCTTTGTATTTTCACGAACTCCTCCTACAGTATTTATGCGATCGGCTTCAAATTTGGTCAGCACGATCTTAAGACTTTTATAATGAAAATGTATCAAAATCACGAGTTTTCATACAACACCCTTGGCGTGGCGTGGCATCCATTTTATGCAATTTTTCATGAAAATTTAAGTTGTTGTAACTCCAAGGTACATTGTCAAATCTTCCCAAAATGTCTTGTGCAGGATGCTGGTCCAGGCCTGAAAACATTCCAATGCCTCAATTTTGACATAGTCATAGCGCCACCTACTGGCAAAGATAAATGACAAGTTTAACACTTTGATGTACTCCTCCGAGCCATTTCACCAGATCAACCTCATATTTTAGAAAGAAAGCCTTTAGACATTGACAATAGTTCATCGCGAATATTGTGAGTTTTGGGATAACTGTTGCCGTGGCAACGCTTTGTTCGCCATCAAAATGCAAGCTGATTTTTGTGTGACTTGGGATACTCAAAGACTCAAAAACTCATGGAACTTTGTACATCTGTCATAGGGGATGAAAAGACAGATTTCATGTAGATTTTGGGCTTGACTGTTATAAATTGCCTCGATAGTGCCCCCTGCAAATTTTCAACAGAGCTGCTCCAGCGCCTGTATGAAATTTGGTAGGCACGTGTATCACATGGAGACTTAAAAAAAAGTATCTTGGGACCATGCTATAAAATCAACCAAAAGTTGTGAATTTACCCTTGATTTTTGGCGCTTTCTAGGCGCTATACTTTGATGAACTCTTCCTAGGGACTTTGTCAGAACCACTTCAAATTTCAACAGTACAAGCCAAAGACCTTTGTGATTAAAAGTTAATCAAAGCTTTACGTTTGATGGAATGGCTTAGACGTGGCATGGCGGTCATTTTATGCGACTCCCATTAAACTACGTTTTCAGGCTTTGTATTTTAACAAACCCCTCCAACAGAGTTTATGCGATCAACATCATATTTGGTCAGGACAATTCAAAGACCTTTATGATGAAGATTTTTCAAAATGGAGTTTTCATTGAACGACCTTGATGTGTCGTGCGCCCACTTCTTTCCCATTTTGTGCCATTCGCTATGAAAGAGGGAGTTGTTGTAACTCCAAGGTACATTGTCCAATCTGCCCTACATTTGTTATGCATGATGCTAGTTCAGGCTTGAGCACATTTCCATGCCAAAATGTTCACAAAGTCATAGCACCACCTAGTGGCAAAAGGAAATAACACGCTTTATACTTTGATGTACTCCTACTAGCCAAGTCCTTTGATCAACCTCAAATTTGGTTAGGAAAGCCTTAAGATATTGATGATATTTCATCATGAATTTTGTGAGTTTTCGTTAAAAGATGTGGCCATGGCAACGCATTATTCACCATGAAATGGAAGCTGATTTTTCTGTGGCTTAGGATGATCAAATAGTCATGGTACTTTGCACATGTGTCAAAAGTGATAAACATAAATATTTCATATGGGTTTTTGCCTTTGCCATAACAAATTGAAGAGCAGCCCCAGCTTTCCGTTGCCATTGTTTGCATCGAATAAAGTGTCCACGTACAAAAAAACAATAGATTGCATTTGGTGATTATTTCACAAACAGGCATCATCCCCTCTCTTCTCCTACAGGAGGTGATTGCTAGAAGACGGTGGAGCTCAAGCAGCGCTACATGATGCCAGGATGGCTCCTCGTCTGCCCCCTGTTGGTTCGGAGGTCTTCAAACGCTTCACGCCGTCCTCGCTGGAGGAAATTCAGCGACGACACAAAGTTGAGGAGAAGGAGCAACAGGGAAGGAAGGAGAAGAGCATAGAGGTACAAAAAACATTGATCAGCTACCGTTACAATTAATCAATACACTGAAAATGAGCAACAAATTCTCTGAGAATAAGTAATCAATTAACCCTTCAAGTTCCGCACTCAAATGTAGATCGGCCAATCATGTCATGACGACTATCCGGCTCCAAAGACTCTCATGCAAGAATTGTAGATTTTCTTCATTTTCTGGCTGGTTTTGTGGATTTGGAGCTCGTTCTAGAACGATACGTTTCTACATAACAACCTGTAGCTAACATTGTAAATAACACCGATGACCTGGAGAGCTAACATTGGAGATGGGATGTGTTAGTTTGTCTCCGCTAGAAGGTATACTAAATGTATACATACTGTATGCTGCTTTTTAATGATTGTAATGATGTTTTTTCCAACATTAGATAACATTTATTCAGGGAGTGCAGTTAGTAACAGTGTGGACTCCATGGTAACGTAGATTGATGGAGTATCAGCAGGGGGCGGGGCTTAGAAAAGGGTTGATCACAATTTAATAATAGTATGAATGAATGAAAAATTGTTCCTCTGATTAACAGATAGCGGAGGAAGATCTTCCTAAACCAGCCAGTGACCTAGAGGCCGGGAAGCCCCTCCCATTCATCTACGGAGACCCGCCCCCTGGGCTTCTCAACACCCCATTGGAGGAGCTGGATCCCTTCTACCAATCACAGAAGGTCTCTCTCTCTCTTTGACAAATGATATTCCCTGTGACCCGGGGACTGATCAGTATTCATCAATAAATCAATCAATATATTCTCAGCTTCAGCTCCAGAAGTCACATTAGAAAGTAAATCTGATCATTGATTCATTTTTAGATTGTTTGTCTCAGTAAAGGTTTCAATCATCAGCTAAGTGATGTAATGAATCAGTATATCTGTCTGTCTCTCTGACCTGTCTGTCTCTCTGCAGACGTTCATCGTGCTCGGTAAAGGAAACATCATTTACAGGTTTAATGCTGAGTCGGCGTGTTACCTGCTGAGTCCGTTCAACCCGCTGAGGACCATCGCCATCAAGATCCTCATTCACTCATATCCTTTATGATGTCACACTGTGCTTCTCTCTCATTGGCCGGTTAGCTTTGATTTGCATGTTATTGCTAAACGATCAGCTGATGATGTTTTTTGTTCCTTAAAACCTCAAAAACGTTATTCAGTTTGTTCATCATGGTAACGATTCTGGCCAACTGTGCGTTCATGACTCTGAGTGATCCTCCAGCGTGGAGCAAAACTGTGGAGTGAGTCAATACACACAAAGTACACACAAAGTACACACAAATATACACACAGCAGCGGTGGGTAATAATGAAACACATCAGAGTTTCCTCTATGGGTCCATGTAACTCGCTGGATGACATCATCAAAACTGTCCAATCAGTGACCTGGGCATCCGCCATGTGACGTCATGTTTTTATCTCTTGGTTTGTTTGTAAAAAGAATAGTTTGACCAAACCAGAATGTTATGTAGAAAGAGTCGATTAAATGTGTAGCAGCTCTGTGTACACTGTGTTTGTTCTGAGGGGGGGGGGGGGGGGGGCTACACTGTGTTTGTCCTGAGGGGGGGGGGGCTACAATGTGTTTGTCCTGAGGGGGGGGGGGGGGGGGGGGCTACACTGTGTTTGTCCTGAGGGGGGGGGGGGCTACACTGTGTTTGTCCTGAGGGGGGGGGGGGGCTACACTGTGTTTGTCCTGAGGGGGGGGGGGGCTACACTGTGTTTGTCCTGAGGGGGGGGGGGGGCTACACTGTGTTTGTCCTGAGGGGGGGGGGGGGCTACACTGTGTTTGTCCTGAGGGGGGGGGGGGGCTACACTGTGTTTGTCCTGAGGGGGGGGGGGGGGCTACACTGTGTTTGTCCTGAGGGGGGGGGGGGGCTACACTGTGTTTGTCCTGAGGGGGGGGGGGGGCTACACTGTGTTTGTTCTGAGGGGGGGGGGGGCTACACTGTGTTTGTCCTGAGGGGGGGGGGGGGCTACACTGTGTTTGTCCTGAGGGGGGGG
>NC_136544.1:22139585-22177085 GCF_910591455.1 Pholis gunnellus
ACTAACTGGTACCAGGACTAACTGGTCCCAGGACTAACTGGTCCCAGTGCTAACTGGTCCCAGGGCTAACTGGTCCCAGGACTAACTGGTTCCAGGGCTAACTGGTCCCATTACTAACTGGTCCCATTACTAACTGGTCCCAGGACTAACTGGTCCCATTACTAACTGGTCCCATTACTAACTGGTCCCAGGGCTAACTGGTCCCATTACTAACTGGTCCCATTACTAACTGGTCCCAGGACTAACTGGTCCCATTACTAACTGGTCCCAGGACTAACTGATCCCAGTGCTAACTGGTCCCATTACTAACTGGTCCCAGGACTAACTGGTCCCATTACTAACTGTCCCAGGACTAACTGGTCCCAGGACTAACTGGTCCCATTACTAACTGGTCCCAGGACTAACTGGTCCCAGTACTAACTGGTCCCATTACTAACTGGTCCCAGGACTAACTGGTCCCATTACTAACTGGTCCCAGGACTAACTGGTCCCATTACTAACTGGTCCCAGGACTAACTGGTCCCAGTGCTAACTGGTCCCATTACTAACTGGTCCCAGGACTAACTGGTCCCATTACTAACTGTCCCAGTGCTAACTGTCCCAGGACTAACTGGTCCCAGGACTAACTGGTCCCATTACTAACTGGTCCCAGGACTAACTGGTCCCAGGACTAACTGGTCCCATTACTAACTGGTCCCAGTGCTAACTGGTCCCAGGGCTAACTGGTCCCATTACTAACTGGTCCCAGGACTAACTGGTCCCATTACTAACTGGTCCCAGGACTAACTGGTCCCATTACTAACTGTCCCTGGACTAACTGGTCCCAGGACTAACTGGTCCCATTACTAACTGGTCCCAGGACTAACTGGTCCCAGGACTAACTGGTCCCATTACTAACTGGTCCCAGGACTAACTGGTCCCAGGACTAACTGGTTCCATTACTATCGGGTCCCAGGACTAACTGGTCCCAGGACTAACTGGTCCCATTACTAACTGGTCCCATTACTAACTGGTCCCAGGACTAACTGTCCCTGGACTAACTGGTCCCAGGACTAACTGGTCCCAGGACTAACTGGTTCCATTACTAACTGGTCCCAGGACTAACTGGTCCTAACTGGTCTTTGACTTTCACTCACATTGTGATGATTTCTTAGTTTCATGACTTTTTAGTTGGAGTGAACGTTGTGGGAATACATCTGCTCTCTTTGTGTAGACAGTTTAAAGATGGACAGACAACCAATCATAGAGGACATGAACAGAAACAGTTTGATTTATTTCACCTGTCTGTATGTCACCTGTTTGTCTCTCACCTGTCTGTCTCTCATCCACCTGGGTTGTAGACACTGCGAGCCGCCGGTAAAACCTACATGATCTTCTTTGTGGTCGTCATCTTCCTCGGCTCCTTCTACCTCATTAACCTCATTCTCGCTGTGGTCGCCATGGCGTATGCTGAGCAGAACGAGGCCACGATGGCCGAGGCCAAACAGAAGGAGGAGGAGTACGCTCAGATCCTGGAGATGCTGAAGACGAGAGAGGAGGAGGTATGACATGATGAAACTACATTCAATCAGCTGACAGTGAAAACACACTCAACATTTATTCTGCTTGTTGTTACAGCAGGCGGCCTACAGGGAACAAGATACGGCACCACAGAAGAAGAATTCATCTGCAGAAATAAAGGGCCAGGAGCAAGAACACACTGCCATTGAAGGTACACACTTTAATTCAAAAACACACAACAGATCCACCACCGTGTTCCTGAACACATGAGAGCAACATGTGAATCTCCAACGATCGATCCGCCAAATGTATTGATTGTTTATTGGAACGAGACGAGGAGATAAAACGGATGAAGAAAGGAGGCAAACTGATGACGTAACGTTCTGTTCACAGACCGACGACGTAACGTTCTGTTCACAGACCGACGACGTAACGTTCTGTTCACAGACCGACGACGAAACGTTCTGTTCACAGACCGACGAAGTAACGTTCTGTTCACAGACCGACGACGTAACGTTCTGTTCACAGACCGACGACGTAACGTTCTGTTCACAGACCGACGACGTAACGTTCTGTTCACAGACCGACGACGTAACGTTCTGTTCACAGACCGACGAAGTAACGTTCTGTTCACAGACCGACGACGTAACGTTCTGTTCACAGACCGACGACGTAACGTTCTGTTCACAGACCGACGAAGTAACGTTCTGTTCACAGACCGACGACGTAACGTTCTGTTCACAGACCGACGAAGTAACGTTCTGTTCACAGACCGTCGAAGTAACGTTCTGTTCACAGACCGACGACGTAACGTTCTGTTCACAGACCGTCGACGTAACGTTCTGTTCACAGACCGACGACGTAACGTTCTGTTCACAGACCGACGACGTAACGTTCTGTTCACAGACCGACGAAGTAACGTTCTGTTCACAGACCGACGACGTAACGTTCTGTTCACAGACCGACGAAGTAACGTTCTGTTCACAGACCGACGAAGTAACGTTCTGTTCACAGACCGTCGAAGTAACGTTCTGTTCACAGACCGACGACGTAACGTTCTGTTCACAGACCGACGACGTAACGTTCTGTTCACAGACCGACGACGTAACGTTCTGTTCACAGACCGACGAAGTAACGTTCTGTTCACAGACCGTCGAAGTAACGTTCTGTTCACAGACCGACGACGTAACGTTCTGTTCACAGACCGTCGACGTAACGTTCTGTTCACAGACCGACGACGTAACGTTCTGTTCACAGACCGACGACGTAACGTTCTGTTCACAGACCGACGACGTAACGTTCTGTTCACAGACCGACGACGTAACGTTCTGTTCACAGACCGACGACGTAACGTTCCTGTTGAAGATCTCTGCTTCGTTTTTTTACACTAATGATCGACAGACTTAGTTTCATCTCAAAAACAACTTTCTATTTTCATCGTCTCTAACTCGCTGTGTGTTTCAGACTTTGCAGACGAACAGAGACCGTGTCCTCCGTGTTGGTATGTCTTTGCCGACATCTTCCTGAAGTGGAACTGTTGTGGCTGCTGGAGGTGGATTAAACGGTACCTCTACCTCATTGTCATGGACCCGTTCGTTGACCTGGGAATCACCATCTGTATCGTCCTCAACACCGTCTTCATGGCCATGGAGCATTACCCAATGACTGAGGAGTTTGAGGAACTTCTGAGCATCGGAAATCTGGTCAGTGAGGAAGAAAAGTCAGAGAGTTGGTTTATTTTCCAGTGAGATCACAGCTTCAAGACAGAAGCTACAGAAGAACAACTACAGAGCTCTCGTTCAATCCAAAATGTTAATAAACCTCAATCCTGAATATTTAAGAAAGTAAAAGTGAGGTTTTGGCTTTCTTAGGAGAATATCTATGTGTTGTAACGTCATTAGGTCAAGTGAGGAAGGGGGCCATGTCATTATTCTTTCATCTTGAAGTACTTTGATGTATGTGATGGAGCATTGTCCTGCATAAAAATCATGGCCTTCTTGAAAGACGCAGACTTTTTCCTGCACCATTGCTTGAAGAAAGTGTCTTCTAAAAACTGGCAGTGGGTTTGGGAGTTGATTTTGAGTCCATCTTCAACCCCAAAAGGTGCAACTAGCTCATCTTTAATAATACCAGCTAGTTGGACCTAAACCCTATTGAGAACTTGTGGGCCCTTCTTAAACGGGAGATGTACGGTGAAGGTAAACAGTACACCTCTCTGAACAGTGTCTGGGGGGCTGTGGTTGATCGTCAACAGATCACGAATGTGACAGAACCCATGAATGAAGGCGTATTACTGTTATTGAAAAGAAGGGTGGCTATATTTGGTCACAAATTTGTTTTTAAATGTCAGAAATGTTTATTTATAAATTATGAGTTGTTTGTTTGTTATTCTCACTTTAAGCTCCTGTCTCCGAGAGCGGGGGGGGGGGGGCGACAGAGTACACACATGTAGTACAAATCACTTCTGAGAACGAATGAAATTTTATGATATATCAAAAACCTACGTAACGAAGAAATTCTGATAAAATGGACCATGTAAGCTATTTTACTCACTCAAAAACATATATACAAAGTAATACTATATACTACAAGTACTACCACAATTTCACCTATTTTTCGCCAGGACACGGCGAGCTATGTTCTCCGTTACCGATCCCAACCAAAAACTACGGCACTTTCACAGACACACCGCATATCAGAGAGCACGAGGAGAACACACTGAATCCAACCATATCTTCCAAATTCCTCTCCTTCAAACCATTAACAAGCTGCACTCCATCCGCCACAGATCAACACACAGCCAAACAGCAAAACATTGTAAACACTTCGCACCTTGAGATGGTTTTCTGGAAGAAAATCACCAAAAATCCAAAATGAATCCTTTCAGCCATGTGCTGCCAGTCTACCTGCTTCGTTGTGTGAAGAGTCTGAGTCTCTACGAGCTTGTATGAAGGTTTGGTTGACTTTATCATTTTGGCCAATGGGTTTGACCCTTGGGGGTGCGCCACGGTTTTCCATTTTTTTATTGGCTTACAATTCTGTCAATTAACTCAATTGACCGCTAATCAGAAGGCTCTGTAAGGTTCAATTGTAGTCTGTAAAACTGGAACTCAGACAAAAATGAGCCATGTTTTACAGGTTATTATAGGGCCCAGGCTCTCAAAATGATGCCAAACTGCTGTATTAGATAGATTGAACACTATTACTGATAAAACAAGTGAAATATATAGTTATATAGTATATAAAATTACAATAAAACGGCTGAAATTGCTGCTTCCAAAATCTGAATAGACATCCGCTGACCTGTACATAACCATCAATATTTCTGGCCTGCTTCACTTTATCAAAGCTAATTCTTTTTTAAAGGACTGCTGACATGTTGTGCTATGATTTGGGAGAGTTTAGGTCTTCGTCTGCATCATTTCAAATCAATAGCATCAATAAAAGTGCTTTGTTTTTCAGGCGAACCTGAAAATGTTCAATTTGAGCTGTGTGCTATCTTCATTCAGCATTAACCAGTAACATATACACTGGTATCTACACATATTAACACATCTCACAAGTGTTAGTGTTATTATTCCATTGAGATTATTCAAATAGACCTTGTAGTTAGAGAGATAAGCCCCTTTGAGTGTGGGTATGACATTTTCGTTTTTCATTTAGTTGCATAATAATTGTGCACACGCCAAAACCTCACTATTACTTTCTTAAATATTCAGGTTTGATGTTTATTAACATTTTGGATTGAACGAGGGCACTGTAGTTGTTCAATAATAAAATGTATCCTCAAAAATACAACTTGCCTCATAATTGTGCACGCAGTGCAGACATCAGGAGGTATTTTCCAGATCGCTGTCAGTTCTTGGATGTACTGAAGATTTATGAAGCTGACCTCGGATCAGCAGACCACCAGCCTCTTAATGTGCAGACAGACATACAATAATGAATAAATAAAAGAATTTAAAGTAAAAGGTACAACTTTACTTGCTAATGAAGGAGGGTTAAAGGAGGAGACGTACAGCTGGAAGCTTCGCTAGATGAACATGAGGAGTGATGATTGATTTGTTTCATTGAGGCAACCAAAAGAAGTCAGAGCCTCCTTCCTGGCTGACAATTTCAATTCTGCAATTATTGAAAAGCTTTTCTCTTTGAAAATGTTCTTTTGTATATTCTCACTCAAAGGTTTTGTCAGCTGGGAATCCAAAGCGGTCCAAACCTCAGGTCTTGATTTAATAGCTTCTTCTGCTGACCTTTGACCCCCCTCAGGTCTTCACAGGGATCTTCACAGCTGAGATGGTCCTCAAACTTCTGGCCATGGACCCGTACTACTACTTCCAGGTCAGACTTCTTGTTTGTTGACTGGTGGTTCTCTAACCAGCATCCCCATTCACCTTATGACAGCTGTTCCCATGGTAACACGTGTCTGTCATTGTTCTGTTGCCGTGGCTGCAGGTGGGCTGGAACATCTTTGACAGCATCATCGTCACCATGAGTCTGGTGGAGCTGGGGTTGGCTGACGTTCAGGGCCTGTCTGTGCTGCGCTCCTTCCGATTGGTCGGTGTGAACTCATCACTCAAATGACTTTTGACCTTTCTGTCTCTGGGTGCATGCCAAGTCTCTTAATCGTCATTTCCTCGCTCGAACCGGAAGTTGTTCTGCGCCGCCATATTGACGGCCGTCCCAAAGCTGTTATTTAGATGTTCATTGTAGTCTGAACAACAAAAGAACCACAAACAACTTCCTTCATTTATTAAAGATTTGTGTTTTCATGATGTGATGTTTCCTCAATAACTTCATGATGAAAGGATGAAAGTGAGAGATCTTTACATCATTGATCATCATTTCATTCAGTCACGTGAGGCTGATCATTCAGAGTTTCATGAGTTTCATCATTTAAGAGAAACAATAATCATGTTCTGGTTATTTCTTAATGACGTCACAGTTTAAAAACGTACAGACGCAAATATTCATAAATAAGACGAAAACATTCCACCGTAGAAATACATCCTGCTCTTATAAACAGAACACAGACACAGTTTGTTAACAGACTACAGAGAGAAACTCCTCCAGTGATGATCACTGTGTGTCTTTGAGTTATTAGTGTTATTAGTTACTATAATTAGTACAGTGATCATGTGAACAGACACACACTTCTCTAAAGTCTCTCCAGCTGTTAAAGCCGACTGACAGCTGATCCAGATGTGATCAGCTGATCCAGATGTGATCAGCTGATCCAGATGTGATCAGCTGATCTTCGTCATCAGAAACAGACGTCGCTTCCCCTAGACACAACTGAGGAAAGGACGTCTCATGTCTTAAAATATATTTCCTCGTTTCCTCTCTCCTCGCATGGTTTCCTTGCGTCTCTCCATGCATCCCTGGTGGGAGGGACTAAGACGCAAGGAAAGGAGCCAAGTGAGGGAAACGAGGATGCAAATAAGAGGCTTGGCATGTACCCTATATGTCTGTCTTCTCACCTGTCTCCCTGTCTGTCTCATGTCCAGATGCGAGTGTTTAAGCTGGCTAAGTCGTGGCCGACCCTCAACATGTTGATAAAGATAATTGGGAACTCGGTGGGTGCTCTGGGGAACCTGACTCTGGTCCTGGCCATCATCGTCTTCATCTTCGCTGTTGTTGGCATGCAGCTATTCGGGAAGAACTACAAAGACTGCGTCTGTCGCATCGCACTCGACTGCGAACTTCCCCGCTGGCACATGTACGACTTCTTCCACGCCTTCCTCATCATCTTCAGGGTCCTATGTGGAGAGTGGATTGAGACCATGTGGGACTGCATGGAGGTCTCAGGTCAGACCATGTGTCTGATTGTCTTCATGATGGTCCTCGTCATCGGAAACCTGGTGGTGAGTGACAAAGATACTCTTTGACCTTTACTGGACTCTGACTGAACATTCTCCTCCAATCACTAGCATACCTTCACACACTGACATTATGAATAAATGTAGCCGGACAATCAGGACGTGCCGACCCTCAGTATATAAGGCAGCACGCTAAGCTAAGCTATCCTGACTGCCTTTCTCCGAAAAAGGAGTCGCCGCTTGAAGAACCTCATCAGTGATTGTCGTGTCCCGGCCCGCCGAATGCTGCCCAAGAATCGATGGATTCATTTTCATGACTTGCTAATTGTGATGACAAATGCGGTGTGTCAGCAGATGTGTGGACACGGCGCTGCAGGACCGTGGCATAGGGGTCTTCTTTTATCTCTGCTGGGATGAGGGACCTCCTACATAACAGTTTTGACGTATGCATCTATGACAGGTTAGGGGAGGGCCAACCTTGGGAGAACGTTTGGTGGTGTGGACAGAAACATCAACCTCCTTGAGGTACAGGAAGTGTTTTTGTTCCTCCAGCACTTCAGACCCCTGAAACAGGGTCTTTGCTCACTGGAACAACACAGGACTGGTGAAAACAGTTGGTGTGTGTCGGTTGTGTTGCCCCTGAGCTGCCCTCTGGGCTTAATACATGTCCCAGTGCTCCTTGATGGCCCAGGTACTGTGAAGTGCAAGGTGGCTGTGGCTTGGCTTTCAGACGCATTTAGATTTGGGCCATGGCTATACTCAGTTCAGTTTCGTACTGCCTGGATTGGCAGGGGCGCCTTACTCAGCTATAGCAGCCTAGGTAGCCTAGAAGTAGGTGGGCTGTGGCGGCTAACCTTTAATTCAGGATCCGTGTGGTTGGGATTGATGTTACGTGGTGGCAGGGCATATTTCATCTGCTGTACCCATTGAGGCCAGTAGAGGGTGGAGACTGTGTGAGTTAGAATGAAGGTTACGATATTGTAACCCTAGTTCTAAAAGCACAGGCGTAGCCGTATATATTGTGGGGTGCACATATATTCAGGTAGGCACTTCCTGACTGCTGGCTACGCTTATTCAAATTTTCAATGAGCTTGTGCTCGTGATTGGAGGAGAGTATAACCCAGAGAGTCCAGTAGAGGATTCCTCTGTTACTGGTCTTGTTTCAGGTCCTGAATATGTTCATTTCATTTACATTACATTACAGTCATTTAGCAGACGCTTTTATCCAAAGCGACTTACAATTCAGATTCTATCACACCGTCGGCACAGCTACTGGAGCAATATTCCTGGTCTTGAATCTGTTTCATATGTTCCTGGTCTTGTTTCAGGTCCTGAATCTGTTCCTGGCCTTGTTGCTGAGCTCATTCAGTGGTGATAATCTTGCGGCTCCAGAAGAAGAAGGAGAAAACAATTTGCAGATCGCCGTAAACCGGATCAGTAGGGCTGTGGATTGGACAAAGAAATGGATCTTGGAACAAATCTGGACCATCACTGGAAAGAAGGACCATATTAACCCAGACCACACCGGTAGGACCAGACCTGAAACTACAGCAAAGACTTCTGTATCTATTTATGTGTTCTTTTGTTGCTATTATTTGTTAAGTTTCAGTGTTTATTCAGTGTTCCAGGTCGTTATGTTCATTTTAAATGTTCATTATGAGGTTCATTGAATCACAGATTTCATGACTGGATGTATTTTGTGTGACTTACTGATTTTTCATGTTTGTGAATTTCATCGTTAGCGGTCAACAGTGAAGAAGACAACAGGACGACGAAGGAGATTTTAGCTTTGACCTTTGTGACCTCAAGCCAGCCGGTGTCAGAGGTCAAATCCCTCGACTGTAACCAAGGCAACCTGACACGCAACTACAACAACGTTCCCTGCCTGAGGGTCCCGATCGCCGAGGCCGAGTCCGACTTTGAGACGCCTGACAACGATGATGAAGAGGATGATGAAGACGATGAGGAGGAAGAAACGCAGTCCCATGTGAACATTATTCGATTTTATTTCATTTCATTGTTTTTTACTCTATTCTACTCTATTCTTATCTACTGAACTCTATTGTGTGACGTTCAGATGAAACTCAGAAACAGATGTTGATGTAACCTTCAGTTAGTGGTGGTAGTAGTGGTCAGTTAGTGGTGGTAGTAATGGTCAGTTAGTGGTGGTAGTAGTGGTCAGTTAGTGGTGGTAGTAGTGGTCAGTTAGTGGTGGTAGTAGTGGTCAGTTAGTGGTGGTAGTAGTGGTCAGTTAGTGGTGGTAGTAGTGGTTAGTTAGTGGTGGTAGTAGTGGTCAGTTAGTGGTGGTAGTAGTGGTTAGTTAGTGGTGGTAGTAGTGGTCAGTTAGTGGTGGTAGTAGTGGTTAGTTAGTGGTGGTAGTAGTGGTCAGTTAGTGGTGGTAGTAGTGGTTAGTTAGTGGTGGTAATAGTGGTCAGTTAGTGGTGGTAGTAGTGGTCAGTTAGTGGTGGTAGTAGTGGTTAGTTAGTGGTGGTAGTAGTGGTCAGTTAGTGGTGGTAGTAGTGGTTAGTTAGTGGTGGTAGTAGTGGTCAGTTAGTGGTGGTAGTAGTGGTTAGTTAGTGGTGGTAGTAGTGGTCAGTTAGTGGTGGTAGTAGTGGTCAGTTAGTGGTGGTAGTAGTGGTCAGTTAGTGGTGGTAGTAGTGGTTAGTTAGTGGTGGTAGTAGTGGTCAGTTAGTGGTGGTAGTAGTGGTTAGTTAGTGGTGGTAGTAGTGGTCAGTTAGTGGTGGTAGTAGTAGTTAGTTAGTGGTGGTAGTAGTGGTCAGTTAGTGGTGGAAGTAGTGGTTAGTTAGTGGTGGTAGTAGTGGTTAGTTAGTGGTGGTAGTAGTGGTCAGTTAGTGGTAGTAGTAGTGGTTAGTT
Source organism: Pholis gunnellus (assembly GCF_910591455.1). Lineage (NCBI taxonomy): Eukaryota > Metazoa > Chordata > Actinopteri > Perciformes > Pholidae > Pholis > Pholis gunnellus. The sequence continues at coordinate 22,149,776 of NC_136544.1, forward strand.
AGTGGTGGTAGTAGTGGTCAGTTAGTGGTGGTAGTAGTGGTCAGTTAGTGGTGGTAGTAGTGGTCAGTTAGTGGTGGTAGTAGTGGTCAGTTAGTGGTGGTAGTAGTGGTCAGTTAGTGGTGGTAGTAGTGGTCAGTTAGTGGTGGTAGTAGTGGTCAGTTAGTGGTGGTAGTAGTGGTCAGTTCATGGTGGTAGTAATGGTCAGTTAGTGGTGGTAGTAATGGTCAGTTAGTGGTGGTAGTAGTGGTTAGTTAGTGGTGGTAGTAGTGGTCAGTTAGTGGTGGTAGTAGTGATCAGTTCGTGGTGGTAGTAATGGTCAGTTAGTGGTGGTAGTAGTGGTCAGTTCATGGTGGTAGTAGTGGTCAGTTAGTGGTGGTAGTAGTGGTCAGTTAGTGGTGGTAGTAGTGGTCAGTTAGTGGTGGTAGTAGTGGTCAGTTAGTGGTGGTAGTAGTGGTCAGTTAGTGGTGGTAGTAGTGATCAGTTCGTGGTGGTAGTAATGGTCAGTTAGTGGTGGTAGTAGTGGTTAGTTAGTGGTGGTAGTAGTGGTCAGTTCGTGGTGGTAGTAATGGTCAGTTAGTGGTGGTAGTAGTGGTCAGTTAGTGGTGGTAGTAGTGGTCAGTTAGTGGTGGTAGTAGTGGTCAGTTAGTGGTGGTAGTAGTGGTCAGTTAGTGATGGTAGTAGTGGTCAGTTAGTGGTGGTAGTAGTGGTCAGTTCGTGGTGGTAGTAGTGGTCAGTTAGTGGTGGTAGTAGTGGTCAGTTAGTGGTGGTAGTAGTGGTCAGTTAGTGGTGGTAGTAGTGGTTAGTTAGTGGTGGTAGTAGTGGTCAGTTAGTGATGGTAGTAGTGGTCAGTTAGTGGTGGTAGTAGTGGTTAGTTAGTGGTGGTAGTAGTGGTCAGTTAGTGGTGGTAGTAGTGGTCAGTTCGTGGTGGTAGTAGTGGTCAGTTAGTGGTGGTAGTAGTGGTCAGTTAGTGGTGGTAGTAGTGGTCAGTTAGTGGTGGTAGTAGTGGTTCGTTAGTGGTGGTAGTAGTGGTTAGTTAGTGGTGGTAGTAGTGGTCAGTTAGTGGTGGTAGTAGTGGTCAGTTCGTGGTGGTAGTAGTGGTCAGTTAGTGGTGGTAGTAGTGGTCAGTTATGGTAGTAGTAGTGGTTAGTTAGTGGTAGTAGTAGTGGTCAGTGGTGGTAGTAGTAGTGGTTAGTTAGTGGTGGTAGTAGTGGTTACTTAGTGTTGGTAGTAGTGGTCAGTTCAGGGTGGTAGTAGTGGTCAGTTAGTGGTGGTAGTAGTGGTCAGTTAGTGGTGGTAGTAGTGGTCAGTTAGTGGTGGTAGTAGTGGTTAGTTAGTGGTAGTAGTAGTGGTTAGTTAGTGGTGGTAGTAGTGGTCAGTTAGTGGTGGTAGTAGTGGTCAGTGGTGGTAGTAGTGGTTAGTTAGTGGTGGTAGTAGTGCTCAGTTAGTGGTGGTAGTAGTGGTCAGTTAGTGGTGGTAGTAGTGGTTAGTTAGTGGTAGTAGTAGTGGTTAGTTAGTGGTAGTAGTAGTGGTCAGTTAGTGGTGGTAGTAGTGGTCAGTGGTGGTAGTAGTGGTTAGTTAGTGGTGGTAGTAGTGCTCAGTTAGTGGTGGTAGTAGTGGTGTTAGTGGTGGAAGTAGTGGTCAGTTAGTGGTGGTAGTAGTGGTCAGTTAGTGGTGGTAGTAGTGGTCAGTTAGTGGTGGTAGTAGTGGTCAGTTAGTGGTGGTAGTAGTGGTTAGTTAGTGGTGGTAGTAGTGGTCAGTTAGTGATGGTAGTAGTGGTCAGTTAGTGGTGGTAGTAGTGGTTAGTTAGTGGTGGTAGTAGTGGTCAGTTAGTGGTGGTAGTAGTGGTTAGTTCGTGGTGGTAGTAGTGGTCAGTTAGTGGTGGTAGTAGTGGTCAGTTAGTGGTGGTAGTAGTGGTCAGTTAGTGGTGGTAGTAGTGGTTCGTTAGTGGTGGTAGTAGTGGTTAGTTAGTGGTGGTAGTAGTGGTCAGTTAGTGGTGGTAGTAGTGGTCAGTTCGTGGTGGTAGTAGTTGTCAGTTAGTGGTGGTTGTAGTGGTCAGTTAGTGGTGGTAGTAGTGGTCAGTTGTGGTAGTAGTAGTGGTTAGTTAGTGGTAGTAGTAGTGGTCAGTGGTGGTAGTAGTAGTGGTTAGTTAGTGGTGGTAGTAGTGGTTAGTTAGTGTTGGTAGTAGTGGTCAGTTCAGGGTGGTAGTAGTGGTCAGTTAGTGGTGGTAGTAGTGGTCAGTTAGTGGTGGTAGTAGTGGTCAGTTAGTGGTGGTAGTAGTGGTTAGTTAGTGGTAGTAGTAGTGGTTAGTTAGTGGTAGTAGTAGTGGTCAGTTAGTGGTGGTAGTAGTGGTCAGTGGTGGTAGTAGTGGTTAGTTAGTGGTGGTAGTAGTGCTCAGTTAGTGGTGGTAGTAGTGGTCAGTTAGTGGTGGTAGTAGTGGTTAGTTAGTGGTAGTAGTAGTGGTTAGTTAGTGGTAGTAGTAGTGGTCAGTTAGTGGTGGTAATAGTGGTCAGTGGTGGTAGTAGTGGTTAGTTAGTGGTGGTAGTAGTGCTCAGTTAGTGGTGGTAGTAGTGGTGTTAGTGGTGGAAGTAGTGGTCAGTTAGTGGTGGTAGTAGTGGTCAGTGGTGGTAGTAGTGGTTAGTTAGTGGTGGTAGTAGTGCTCAGTTAGTGGTGGTAGTAGTGGTCAGTTAGTGGTGGTAGTAGTGGTTAGTTAGTGGTAGTAGTAGTGGTCAGTTAGTGGGAGACCCGACTGGTGAACAGTCCAAATATCAGTTTGCATTATATTCATTATTATTATTAAAACTTCACAGTAGATCCAACATTAGAGGTGTGGACTGTGTTATACTGAGTTATTAAAGGAAAGAAAGGAGAGTGAAATGTAGTTTGATACCCAGGCATCGATTGGAGATGACACATTATAATTCTGGCCCATCGAGGGAGGAGACTTAGAGGGGAGAAGGCCACTGAAGCTGAGTTCTAGGTGGAGACCATGCACGGGGGGGGGGGCCTTGGCTCAATGGGTAGAGAGGGTCGACCGGCAACCGCGTGGTCGATGGTTCGATCCTCGGCTGCTATGAGTCCTGTGAGCAAGATACTGAGCCCCGAGCGCTTCTCTGCAGCCCACTGCTCCCAAAGTGCAGAGGTCAAAGTTTATGTATAATGACGACTCTAATGAAGTTTAAGTTTATTTAGTAGTATTAGTATTTAGAAGAAGGTGAAGGTTGGAGGAGGCATAGTGAGAATACTGTGAGCTGTTCATCAAAGAGAGAAGGAGTGTTGAGACGTTTAGAGCCAGTTGCTGTTCAAAAAGTCAAAGAGCCGAATTCAGGTATTAATAAGATTGGAAAAAATAGGTCAAATTCTCAAGTCTATGGGTGATTCTGGAGAATAAAATACATTTAATCTGAGGCAGCATTCAGTACACGTTTGACCAGATCAGGAACCTTAATGAGATGAAACTAGTACTGGACTGTCTGTGAGATCTGAACATGAAGATCAACCATGTCTGATTTGTTTGTTCAGTGTGACGAGTCGTCGGTCTGCAGCACCGTACAGAAACCTCCTGAAACTCCTGAGGATGAAGAAGAAGAGCACGAAGCCAACACACCTGAGGACTGCTTCAGTGACCGTACGAAAACACACACACATACACACACACATACATTACAGTCATTGAGCAGACGCTTTTATCCAAAGCCACTTACAATCAGTGTGTTCAACATAGTATTCAAGAGAACAAGTCACCAGAAGTCATGAGTGCATCTCCTTTAAACATCTCAGAGCATAAACCAGAGCAGACATACAGAAACACACTAGCATGAACACACCTTTGTGTAACTTGTAAACAAGTATTGAAGAAAAGGAACCAATCAATGGTCAATAAAAAGCTCTGTTGAGTCTCAGTTTTCCTTCCTAATGAAGCTGCTGAGGAGCCAATCAGAAGCTCTCACTGGGAGGCGGTCCATCACTGACTTTATATATATATATGCATGGTGCCAGAGGTTTGTCCTACAGAGGCTTCCGTACAGCCAGAAACAGGAAGTTGAATAAAGTTGAAGCTCAAAGAAGCACAGCCGGTGGTGACCAAGGACAAAGTGTTTATATGAACAATCCCAGAACCAGAATATGTTTGATTATTTTCATGAAAAACAGGAAGAGATGTACATTCAGCATTTATGTTTAATTTAAATGAATAGTTTTCTGTTCCCTGAGAAAAGAGACGGAGTGTATCTGTCTGTTCAGGTTGTGTTTTAAAGAGAGTCAGTCTGTCAGAGAAGAGAGTGAAAAGATATCGTCAGGTTAACAGAAGAAGAAGACAGCAGCTGACACGTTGTCTCTACACATTATTATTAGTGCTGGGCAACACTAACATTTTTAATCGCGATTAATCGCATGATTTTTTTGCGATTAATTTCATTGTTATGCGCAAAGTTCAATAATGAATCTAAAGTAGTGTGTTGAGCTCTTTTATGTTAAAGTGCTGCTCTATGAACTAAAGGTCAACAACATTTGGTGTAAACACGTTAAACTCATCAGATTCTCTTCACACAGCAGCAGTTATAACACAGTTATAATGATTCTGATCATAGATATTCAGCCGGTGTTCACAACTTTATCTTCATGTGTGTCAGAGATGAATTTAAATATACATCTTAAACCTGCAAACCTATCTACGTCATGTTTTATGTTTGTTAAATTATCAGTAGTGATAACTAAATGATATGATTATTATACATATTACAAACTAAACACTTTAAAAACTCTTAAAACAATAATTTAAATGAATCATTTATTTTCTGCTTTTGTTGGTATGTTGGTCAGACACTATGCTACGCTGATTAGCGTAATATGTGTGGTGTTTGTTATAAATGTACGTTGGTACATAGAGGGTGATAATAAGCTGTACATGGAGGGACTTAGGACCCAGGGGAATGTAGGGGAAGGAAACAGGAAGAGACGCCACACAAACAGCTGTTCACCGCTCGCTCGCTGCCGGTCGGCCGGTTAATAAGGCGTTAACTTGTCCAGCACTAATTATTATATAACTGTCTGATTCGTTTCAGAGTGTTACCTACGCTGTCCATTCCTGGACGTAGACACGTCCCAGAGCAGAGGGAAGGTGTGGTCTAACATCAGGAGAACCTGTTTCTCCATCGTAGAACACAACTACTTTGAGTCCTTCATCATTTTCATGATCCTGATGAGCAGTGGAGCTCTGGTAAATGTTCTTATACGTTCTTATAGGTTATTGATTGATACATAATAATGTCTGTTTAATGTGATCACGTGACCGAGTAGGTCTGATCTGATTGGTTCTCAAAAAGGCATGCGGTGTGAGTACTAACCTGTGGAGACAACATGGCCAACATTAGCAGGCTGATAAACTGACCACAGGACTATTAACATGGCCGCCACATGTTACCCAGGTGAGAATATCTTTAACCCTTATTAACCCTTATTAACCCTTATTAACCCGTATTAACCATTATTAACCCTTATTAACCATTATTAACCCTTATTAACCCTTATTAACCCGTATGAACCATTATTAACCCTTATTAACCATTATTAACCATTATTAACCCTTATTAACCCGTATGAACCATTATTAACCCTTATTAACCCTTATTAACTCTTATTAACCCTTATTAACCCTTATTAACCCTTAATAACCATTAATAAACAGTATTATCATGATGAATAATAATGACTTAGTAAACAAAACCATGAATTCAGATGTCTCCATCAGAATTGCTGATCGCGATGATCTTTGTTGTTGTTTTTGTTTGTTGTGCAATCCTCCGGGCCAGCGTGAATAGATTGTGAGGATTAGAGAATAGATCAGAAGAGCAGCTGCTCAGGTCTCTGTGGGTCACCTTTGAGTCTGGTTTGTGGAGCCTCGACTCAGTAAAGCACAGGAAGCTACACTTTAAGATTCTAGCGACTTTCAGCTCGTCCGCCTTATCTTCCAGTGACCTCACATTGCTGCAGAGTTTGAATCTGCTTTGCTCTTCTTTCCGTTTCTCTCGTCTCTGCGTCTTCATCTCCGGTGGAATCGATCAGCTGATCTTTACCGTCTCCATTCAGACTGTTACAGCGATGATTTGTCATCATGGTTCTGTAAAGAACACTTGTGTTCACAGATCCTGGTTTTTAACTTTACCAACATGACTGATTGGCTCAATCTGACTTTACGAGATGATCCTGTAAACTAGAAGAGCTCTTCTGAAACTATCTGCTCTGAATTAGAGTTGAACTTAATGTATCTGACTCTACTTAGATTTAGGACTAGAGTGGATACAAAGACCAGAGCAGAACCTCCAGACTGAGGTTGGAGTAAATCACACTTCTGAACTTGCTGTAAATATTGAGATGGTTGTCTCCATATCTCCTCACTTTCAATCTATGACTCGGGACTTTAGCTTGTATAAATAAAACATCTATCACTCTTCAGATCCTCCTCTGATGATCTCTGAGGTTACTTCTGTTTTGATCCTCGTTAAAGGGTTTTGGGGGAGTTGTTCCTGTTCTGACGTGGGGGTCAGACCCTCCATGTGGTGACGTTAGTCTGTGTGTGAACAGGCATTCGAGGACGTCTACCTGGAGCAGCGGCGGGTCATAAAGACGGTCCTCGAGTTCGCGGACCAGGTGTTCACCTATGTGTTCGTTGTGGAGATGATCCTCAAGTGGGTCGCTTACGGATTCAAGACCTACTTCACCAACGCCTGGTGCTGGCTCGACTTCCTCATCGTAGACGTAAGAACAATAATGCCTGCCGGTAACCATAGCAACAGTAATGGTACTTAAGTGAACTCATCTAACAGAGAAGTGATGAGAGGAACGCTGTAATAACCTGTTCAAAGACCAATGCTAGGTCTGTAGCGTCTGATATGACGCAGCTCTTATCATCGTATGAAAGAACAAATGAGAAGCATTCGCATCACTAGACTTTATACTACATATATGTGTAAATATATATATATATATCAGTGAACTGTGCATTTTATACAGTACCTGCGCCTGCACTTGTAAAAATGAAGCTCAACACCTACAAATACTGCATACGGCATACCTGCAGATACATGAATACCCGCATGACGGGATGCCGCGGCATTAACGAACAATGCATAGAGTCAAAACACGCAAGAGCACGAGCCATTCAAATATGATTCATATCAGAGGGAACAACATCACCCACATCATGAAAACGACACCATAGACACATGAACAGAGTAACATCACTCCCTCCAGGAAATACACGACTCCGTAGTTCTTGTTGCTGACGGATTTATTCGTCTGTCAACACCGAGAGAGAAAATGAGTCCACTGAAACACATGAATCTCCAAAGTAGATCACTTAAACACTTAAACGTAACTTTAACACTTTAACTTTAACACTTAGTGCGGAGTATATAGACCGCTGCCGCTTTGCGCGTCTTCTTGTTGCTGTGCACCGGCTAAATGTGTCCCCAGCGCAACATAGGACGTAACAATAGTTCCTATCACATATAAAACCAAACAAAAATCCATATTCATAAAAACAAGTTGTACAAATAATAATATATAATATAAATAAGCATATTAAACAATGACATAAATAATATTTATGTCAGTTAAAGCTACTGCAGTTCACTTACCAGAGCTGCTGTTCACTGTTTAAAGACAAAGTCCATCCTCCTTTCTTTGTTAACAAAGAGTTTAATCTCACGTTGTTCAGCACATCCGTGTGTTTTAGTTCCAGTAAGAAGTTCTTCTGGATTCATGGACGCCAGTGAAGACATCGAGCCTCCTCAGTTGTGTTTCTTGAACACGTTTTAATGCGTTTGAGGCTGAACATGTCGCTCCACAGAGGCAGCAGATGTTGGGATCGTCACCGCCCAACATGTCACGCTAGCCCACTGACCAATCACGTAGCTGTAGACCAGCTAGCAGCTCTGACACGTCAAAGAATACGCCCACCATGTCAAACTAAAGATCTGATTGGTTGAACACTATGACGATCAACAACAACGTCCCCGTTCACTTAACCTGCACATGGATTCACTGGTGAGTCTGCAGGCCTGGGGCCTCTCTTCTACCTAGAGACACAGAGGTGAACTCTGATTGGATCAAAGCTCTACTTAAAACAAGCTGCACTGAAGCAGAGCAGCTGAGGAGCACAGTAGCTGTGCAATGAGAACATAAGATAATGGGAACAATATTTATATAAACTATGATACATGTAGTGTATTTAAGAAAGAATATTAAATTATAAAATAGCTCTAACTTTGATTCTGTTTAGGCCAGCAGAGAAGGCTTTGCAGGCCCTGACGGCACACCACTGTTATATATATATATATTAATATGTAGTATACTTTTTATATATATATATATATATATATATACACTTTATACTTATACTGTAGTATAAAGACAGAGAGAGTCCTGTCACAGTTAGTTTTTTACATTGTGACAAGGCGACATTAAACGCATCCTGATCAGTAAACACAAAATGAAGTTGGACTGAACCGAATAGTTCGAAGCTTCATTTATAAAGTTAACATTTGATTTGTAAATCAACATTCAAAAGGCTTTTTAAAAAACTGTGTTTGAAGCCAGATTAGTGCACGGTTGCAGATAAAGATCAGATTATTATTGTTATTATTATTATAGATCACAGAGGTGTCTCCGTCTCTGGTGTTTGGATGTCATCACCAGGTGTGCTTGTCTTCCAGGTGTCTCTGGTGTCTCTGACAGCAAACATGCTGGGATACTCTGAGCTGGGAGCCATCAAGTCTCTGAGGACTCTGAGGGCTCTGAGGCCACTGAGGGCCCTGTCTCGCTTCGAGGGCATGAGGGTAAGACAGGCATTTTAAACACTGACACACAGGTTTATCAATATGTAACCTGTCTCTCTGTCACCAGAGGGCGTTAACCATCTATCTTACTCTGTCTGAGCCAGTAAAACCTGTCCAAGCTTCAACTGGTCCAGACTTCCTGAACCCATCAATAGAAGGCAGCTCCACATGAATGTTTATTTCAGTTGTTATTGTATCAGTGTATTGACCTGGCTACCTGTCTACATGTCTCTCTGCCTGTCTGCAGGTAGTGGTGAACGCCCTGGTCGGAGCGATCCCGTCCATCTTCAACGTGCTGCTGGTTTGTCTGATTTTCTGGCTGATCTTCAGCATCATGGGAGTGAATCTGTTTGCAGGAAAGTTTTATTATTGTTTCAACGAGACGTCTGAGGAGACGTTTCCTGCTGAAGTTGTCAACAACAGGACAGAGTGTTTCGCTCTCATGGAGGCGAATTTCACCGAGGTCCGCTGGAAGAACATAAAGGTCAACTACGACAACGTGGGGATGGGCTACCTGTCGCTGCTGCAAGTGGTGAGTCATTAAAATCATCAGACATGAATAATCCCCATAACACCACAGTCATATCCACACCCATCAACCCTATGACTGCTTATAAACCACTATAACACCACAGTCATATCCACACCCATCAACCCTATGACTGCTTATAAACCACTATAACACCACAGTCATATCCACACCCATCAACCCTATGACTGCTTATAAACCACTATAACACCACAGTCATATGCACACCCATCAACCCTATGACTGCTTATAAACCACTATAACACCACAGTCGTATCCACACCCATCAACCCTATGACTGCTTATAAACCACTATAACACCACAGTCGTATCCACACCCATCAACCCTATGACTGCTTATAAACCACTATAACACCACAGTCATATCCACACCCATCAACCCTATGACTGCTTATAAACCACTATAACACCACAGTCATATCCACACCCATCAACCCTATGACTGCTTATAAACCACTATAACACCACAGTCATATCCACACCCATCAACCCTATGACTGCTTATAAACCACTATAACACCACAGTCATATCCACACCCATCAACCCTATGACTGCTTATAAACCACTATAACACCACAGTCATATCCACACCCATCAACCCTATGACTGCTTATAAACCACTATAACACCACAGTCATATGCACACCCATCAACCCTATGACTGCTTATAAACCACTATAACACCACAGTCATATGCACACCCATCAACCCTATAACAGTTTATAGCATGAGAATAATCAGCCATATCTATACTCATAATAGTCATGACAGCTGTATGAATCTGAGTTCACTGGTGTTTTCTGGTTGTTTCTAGTTTCACTGTTTGCAGACGACCAGATGTTTTACATCCAGATGTCTGACTAAAGCTGAACTCAATGTTTCTCTTTCAGGCCACATTTAAGGGCTGGATGGACATCATGTACGCAGCCGTGGACTCCAGAGACGTCAGTGCACCGTCCAGTAGTTTTACTATGTACACTCCTACTAGTACTGATACTAATACTGGACCTGGCACTGATACTAACACTAGTACTAATACTAATACTAGTACTAATACTGATACCGGTCCTAGTAGTGCTAGTACCGGTATTAGTACTAACAGGTACTATAGTGGTAGAGATGTTGGTATTAGTACTAACAGGTACTATAGTGGTACAGATGCTGGTATTAGTACTAACAGGTACTATAGTGGTAGAGATGTTGGTATTAGTACTAACAGGTACTATAGTGGTACAGATGCTGGTATTAGTACTAACAGGTACTATAGTGGTACAGATGCTGGTATTAGTACTAACAGGAACAAAACTACCTTCAAAGTGACGTGACTCTAGTTACCCTGGTTACCATGATTACTATACCTCGTGTAGGTGGAGTCCCAGCCGCAGTACGAGGCCAATTTGTACATGTACCTCTACTTTGTCATCTTCATCATATTCGGCTCCTTCTTCACCCTGAACCTCTTCATTGGAGTCATCATCGACAACTTCAACCAGCAGAAATCAAAGATATGTTTCTCCTCACTGACCTCGTTTTAAACTCTGATGTCTGAGAACAGACATTCATCTGTTCCTCTGTTCTGTTGTCTTTACTTGGGAGGAACAGATCTTTTCATGACAGAGGAGCAGAAGAAATATTACAATGCCATGAAGAAACTGGGCTCTAAGAAACCTCAGAAGCCGGTTCCACGGCCGGAGGTCAGTCCAGGTCCTACCTGCCAGACTTCGTTAACTCCAGGTGTGAACAGCTTTCAGTCAGTCTTCTGTTCCTCATCTCTCCGTCTCACCAGAACAAGTTCCAGGCTCTGGTTTTTGACCTGGTGACGACTCAGCTCTTCGACATCTTCATCATGGTGTTAATCTGCCTCAACATGGTGACCATGATGGTGGAGACGGACGAGCAGAGCGAGGAAAAAGAGGTGATCCTCTACTGGGTCAACCTGGTCTTCATCGTGGTCTTCACCATGGAGTGCTCCCTGAAGATGATCGCTCTGCGGCATCACTACTTCGCTGTCGGCTGGAACATCTTTGACTTTGTTGTCGTCATCCTGTCTATTGTAGGTGAGTCAGCGAATCGGTGTCTGGTGATGTCATTGTCTCATCAAGTGATGTCATCATTCATTGTTGTCTCGAAGTGTCTTCTATTTACATTTAAGTCCAACAAATGTCTTTAAATGTCTTAAGGTTTTGGTGTATTTAATGGGGTATTAAATATGACCATGTTCTCTTTAACCCAGAAGAAAAATATCTTGTCTTGCTTCCTTACTTCCTTCCCTTCAGGCCTCCTCCTTGCTGACATCATTGAGAAATATTTTGTTTCTCCCACGCTCTTCCGTGTAATCCGATTAGCTAGAATCGGCCGAGTCCTTCGTCTCATTCGTGGGGCCAAGGGGATCCGGACGCTGCTGTTCGCCTTGATGATGTCACTTCCTGCCCTCTTCAACATCGGCCTCCTCCTCTTCCTCATCATGTTTATATTCTCCATCTTCGGCATGTCTAACTTTGCGTACGTGAGGAAGGAGGCCACGATCGACGACATGTTTAACTTTGAGACATTTGGGAACAGCATGATCTGTTTGTTTATGATCACCACGTCAGCCGGGTGGGACGGTCTGCTGAACCCCATCATGAACACGCCGCCGGACTGCGACCCCGACAGAGAGAACCCCGGATCCATGGTGAGGGGGGACTGTGGCAGCCCGGCATTGGGCATCGTCTTCTTCACCACCTACATCATCATGTCCTTTCTAGTGGTGGTCAACATGTACATCGCCATCATCCTGGAGAACTTTAACGTGGCTACAGAGGAGAGCGCTGACCCGCTGTGTGAGGACGACTTTGAGATGTTCTATGAAACCTGGGAGAAGTTTGACCCCGACGCTTCTCAATTCATTCAGTACAGGTGAGTCTTCACCTGGTAGTGATGGATCCTCTCGGACTCTACGGAGCTCTGATAGACTCTCCTGTGTTCCACAGTAAGCTGTCAGATTTCTGCGACACTCTGAAGGATCCTCTGAGGATCTCCAAACCAAACACCATCAAACTGATCCACATGGATTTGCCTCTGGTTCCTGGAGACAAGATCCACTGTTTGGACATCCTGCTGGTTCTCACTGCACAGGTAACATGACCTGCTCACATGTTACGTCATTTTACATTATTTCATGTTTTGTGTCGTTGGATGTTGTGTTATATTAAATCACATTATTGGTATTATATCTGTATAGGTTTTGGGTGATTCAGGAGAGATGGACGCTCTCAAAGCCAGCATGGAGGAGAAGTTCATGGCCAACAATCCCTCCAAGGTTTCATTGTTATTTTAGAGTTTGAACGATTGTCATATTCTAAAAGGGACGAATATTGTTTCCTTTATCAAAGTATACTGAAGTCACAGATAACCATTGTTACCTACAGGTGTCGTATGAACCAATCAGCACCACACTGCGGAGGAAACAGGAAGAGGTGGCGGCGACGGTGATCCAAAGAGTGTACAGGAAACACCTCCTAAAGCGGACGGTCAGATTGGCCTCCTCCAAATACCGAGAGAAGACGGAGGGACGGCGAGACGAGCTGTCACCTGAGACAGAAGGACTTCTCTGTAAACGCATCGGTCAGCTGTACGGAGACAGCGGGAACACAGAGGAGCCTGTCTCACCCACCCGGGTGGAGCTTCAGAGAGACTTTCTACTCCACGCTGCTCCTCCTCCCAACACCTCCAACTTCCTGCTGGATGAGAACCTGAAGGAGTCTATTGTCTGATGTTTACCACGCGTCTCCTGTTTCTTCCTGTTTTCCTTCGTTGGAGGAGCAGTGGAATAATCTCTCTGTTGGCTTCTATAAAAACGGATGACGGATCCTGAACAATAGATGGCTCTTCACCAAATGTTTTATCACTGTGTTTGTTACGGATTTATTGTTCAAACTGGAGCCACACACCACCAGGAAACAAGGTTACAATCACTCGTGCCATTTATTTAGCCAAGAAGTTATTGGAAGGGGATTGCTTCTGATTGTTCTGGTTCTACACAAAGAAAGAAAGAGATTACAACATCTTGTTCAAATCATGCCAAATAATTTCCATTAAAGGTAACTGAAATATGGTCTTTAAAATATAATTATTAGCTTAACATGTACTTCAACATAATATAACAAACATATTACATCAAAGATGATCCGTTATCATAATCTCAATAGAAATAAAGTGCTACCTACACTTTGAAGTTTGAGGCCAACTTGAGGTTATTAGTAACAGTAATGATGATGTTATCAGTGTTGGCAGTAGCGTAGAGTGTAACTACATTTGCAGAATCAAGCTACATTTTGTGACACTCAAGCGAGCAGAACGTTCTGTTCTGAAAACTGAAAGATCGGGAAGTGAGACCGCCGCCATACACGCACGTGACTGTGAAGACAGAAGTACTTCCTTATGACGATGACATCATGTAACTGTTGTCTACGACGTCTCTGCTGCAGGAAATAGACCTGCAAGCTTTTCTTTACTTTGATTATGCTACATTGTGAACAACAGATCTGTGTTGATGTCGGGAGAAGAGCTAGTTAGCGTTAGCTGTTAGCTGCTAGCAGCACAGTCCTGATTGGCTAAATAACGAAGCTAACAGCTGTTAATGGGGGTTCCATTGAGTTACATTATGAGGCGTTCAAAGTCCATTTAGTAAAATTGAGTATTGGGCGAGGGTTAATAACGTTATCATCATGTGTTCAAATTGAATCTTTTAAAATGTAGTTTTTGGTCAGAATCTTCAATGAATGCAGTTGTTACATATAGAGATGAATTATGATGCACTGGTATGGGGTCAGATCAGTCTCAATAATTGCAAATGCAAACAGAAAGACTCACAAATGCACGCAGAACAATTCACAAATACATTCCAATGCACAAATAAATAAATTACGATTTATATAAATGTAAAAAAAAAATCACAAATATATTTCTGCATTTGTATGTATTTGTGTGTGGATTTGTATGTATTTGTGTGTGGATTTGTATGTATTTGTTTGTGGATTTGTATGTATTTGTTTGTGGATCGCACTGCATTTATTTGTAAATCGCTTCACATTTATTTGTGGATTTATGAGACTCATCTCACGTCGCTGGATTCACAAATGTGTTTTTTTCAACATAGACCTGTCTGTAGCCAATCAGATGTCAGCCTCATTTTCAACCAATCACATGAGCACAGCTCCCCCTCCCCTCCCCACGAGACTGGCAGCTTTGTTGAATCAGGAAATAAATATTGTAGCCGTCTGTGTTCACCCAGAGCTCTACGATACTTCATATCAGTAGAGACCGGACCAAACTATGTGTGTGTAAACCATATGGTACAAACAATGAGGCCACGAGGCTGCCAGCGTAATGCTGCGTTCACACCAAACACGATTCGCGCCGCGTAAATCGCGTTATTCGCGCCGCCGGTCTTGCCGGGGGACTATTTGTGTTCATTCGCGTGAATCGGTGAATCGCGCTGGACGCGCCGGTGAGGGGGCGTGGCTTATCGCCCTGATAGCCGTCAACTGTGGAAAAAATAACCTCTATTTCTGCTCAGTACGTGTTGTGGAAGTCCCAGATATCACGGGGAACCAAACGCCGTCATGTCTGGTTCATAACATAGTCCGGAGGAGCTCCGTGGATTTCATCGAGCTGTATTCACTGTGTCTAGCAAGCCACACGTCGGCTGTTTACTACAGCTGTATGAACACAACATAAAGTGATTTGGCTATGATTTAACGGCAATAAACCAACAAAAAGGAACTCCGAAATAACATTTATACACATAGTTTGGTCCGGTCTCTACTGATATGAAGTATCGTAGAGCTCTGGGTGAACACAGACGGCTACAATATTTATTTCCTGATTTAACAAAGCTGCCAGTCTCGTGGGGAGGGGAGGGGGGAGCTGCGCTCATGTGATTGGTTGAAAATGAGGCTGACATCTGATTGGCTACAGACAGGTCTATGTTGAAAAAAACGCATTTGTGAATCCAGCGACGTGAGATGAGTCTCATGAATCCACAAATAAATGTGAAGCGATTTACAAATAAATGCAGTGCGATCCACAAACAAATACATACAAATCCACAAACAAATACATACAAATCCACAAACAAATACATACAAATCCACAAACAAATACATACAAATCCACAAACAAATACATACAAATGCAGAAATATATTTGTGATTTTTTTTTTACATTTATATAAATCGTAATTTATTTATTTGTGCATTGGAATATATTTGTGAATTGTTCTGCGTGCATTTGTGAGTCTTTCTGTTTGCATTTGCAATTATTGAGACTGATCTGACCCCATACACTGGTATCAGATCCATACTTTGTATCAGATCCATACTTTGTATCAGATCCATACTTTGTATCAGATCCATACTTTGTATCAGATCAGAGAAAAGTTGAAATATTGATAATGATCGAATTAATCTGCAGCCTTCTTTTCTGTTTTCTTTCTTTCTTTACTTTGATCTTTTTTTCTTTCTTTATTATTTCAGGTATTTTTGTATTATTTGTGGAATTTCAGTGTTTATTATAATATTATTATTTATTTGTATTAATCTGTGCAATAATCTTTGTCCATCTTTTCTTTCTTTAAAGAATTCAATTGGAGACTAATTGTCAAACTGTGGCTTGTCGTTAATAAAAAAGCTAAACTTAATGGATGTGTGTGTTGTCATCATCCTGCTGATTGGTCGATTCTGAATGTTTGAGCCTGCACACCTTTATAACAAAACAATTGTATACCTGTACACTTTCATACCAGTACAACTTTATACCTGTAAACCTTGTGTAGCGCCCTGCTAATTTGTTTACACGTGTTTTTTTTAAATGTCTGTAAAACAGTACTTTTGCATTTGTGTTCATGGTTTGGAGAAGTGCTTATGTCCTACGGTTTGAGTTGCCCTTGAACCTCCCGTGTCCTTGTCGTATTAGTTGGTCAGGTGTCGATGTGTTGCCAGCCAATCAGGAGAGTCTGATGGGAGTTTTTGGTGGCCTGCCGGGTTCTTAGAGGGGCGGGACTAAGGACCGGAAAGCAGGAAGTGGACAAAGGGGAGCCGAGAGGAATGACGGAGAGCACTGTTGTTTTAACTTCAGAAACACGGACACTAGACAATGTTAATGCACCGAGGAGAACTGAAAGGATAGCATAGAAGTCATTTAGCACGACGCTCTAACTTCAGAGGTGAGTTTTTCTTTCGGGGAGACGCAAAGGCTGAAAGCACAGTCCGTCCAGGGATCAACAGGATGTTCATGAAGTACGGTGCGGCTCTGAAGAGGAATAAAGTGAGCTGTTTGCATGCTAGTTTTCTGCTCGTGATTTCCACTGACGGAGAAGAAGAGGATTTCAAAGCAGTAGCCTGTTTGCAAGGTTAAGAAATCAAGTCTGAATTGTTGAGTCTATTAGCTAAGATGTTGGATCTCTGAGTAACCGAGGAGCAGTGAGTCCACCACAGACGTTCCTTCAGGACTTCAACTGAGCGCCAACAAGCGCGCCAACGTCCTGGTACCGTCACACTGACCAGCACCTCTGTGGGTATGGTTATAAGAATGGAGGGACACAGGGTGCTCACAACCACCGAGACGAGAGATATTCTGAGCCCTGACTTTGTGTCTGTTGCTAGGGATACTTCATCAATTATGGTGTTCTGTGAAACCATAAATCTCTGCATTATATGTTCTGATGCTTGACTTAATAAATTGTTAATACTTTTAGATCGTATGTCATCTGTTGTTCCAATGTAAACAATCTGCGCGGGGTCCTTCCGGAGGGTTAGTCTTTTGGAGTCAGATCATACAGTGGAATCCCCAACACTAGACGATGTCATCGTTTTTAGGAAAACATTGGAGGAACATGAGCAGCGCCTTCTCAAAGTGCTGGACAGACTAAAGGAGGAAGGACTAACGTTATCTTTAGATAAATGTAAGTTCTGCTGCCCTTCTGGAACCTACCGTGGTCACATTGTGTCTATGGTATTGCTACAGACCCGTCCAAGATCAAAGCTGGGAAGTCTTGGCCACGCCCAGAGAACCTCACTGCTCTTCGCTCTTTCCTTGGTTTCTGTGGATATTACAGGCGATTTGTCAAAGATTTCTCCAGAGTTTGCCACCCACTCAACCAGTTACTGCAGGGCTGCTAAAAGACTTAGAAACACTGTGACGGTTCCCTATCTGGGTTACGTGTTTTGTCCCTTTAACCAGCAGGTACCAGAGGCGGTGATCGTCCTGAGTGGAGGCACCTGGGCCCGGTGCGCTCCCGCTATAAGGCTCCGCCTTCCTGGCAACCTGGGCGCCTTCCTATCACCCCGTGGAGGAACGTGGACGGCTTGTTCACGACCACCATTACTGTTAGATCTTTTGTCAGGGCTAATAAATGTGTTACCGTTGGTCAACTATCTGCGTCTCCCTGATTTAGGTCATGGCCGTCAGAGCCAGGTCGTGACAGACACCAAAACCAGACACGGAAACCAGAGACTGGTACCACTCCAAAGAGCCATTTGGACCTAGGTGGGATGAAGACTGCGAAAAGGCTTTTGAGACTTTAAAGAGAAGTCTTACAGAGACACCTGTTTTAGCATTCGCCAGCCCAGAACTATCCTATGTCCAGCATGTAGACGCAAGCAGAGAAGGTTTGGGAGGTGTCCTGTATCAGGGCCAAGGAGAGGGATTGCACCCAGTTGCTTTTGTCAGCAGAAGCCTGTCCCCAGCAGAAAAAAACTATCCCACACATAAGCTGGAATGTTTGGCTTTAAAGTGGGCTGTCACCAACAAGCTGCATGATGACCTCTATGGAGTCACGTTTGAGGTACACACGGATAACAACCCTTTAACCCTCTGACTTCATCTTAAAGTATCGCCCTGGAAAGCAGAACATTGATGCGGACGCATTGTATCGGCGCCCTCATGAGGAGGAGAAAGCCATGCTAGCCGATACTGTCCAAGCTGTCTGTCATATTGTCAGGATTCCTGTCTGAACCATTGTGTGTTAACCTCTGTTTCCCCCCAATCTCCTCTCCTCACGTGTCTGTCATTCCCCTGTTTGTTATTGTATGTCATGTGCTCGGTGTTAGTTTTCTTGGACCTGCCTCCAGACGATTTCCGTGGCCACACCTCTGATTGGTACTCAGCTGCGGACAATCTGGATCGTTACCAGCTGATCCTGATTCCACTGATCACCGCCTGGCTGCTGATCAACCCTGGCCCTGCAGGCCTGGGTTGTCAGTCCGTTTCGTCTTCCGCCTCGGTAGTCTTACCACTGTTCCGTAAGTTCTCAGTTGATTTGTTCCTGGACTAACTTCCTTCCTCTCCACTACGGTTGTAGATTATTTGCTGAGCTGCCAGCCTCCGGTGTCGAGCCACGGGACTCACATCATCGATTTGGCCACCTGTGTCGGACCACGGGCTCCACACATCCTCGCCTTAATATCCTGGTGAAATAAAATCTGTTTCGCCAGACTCTGTCTCCTGTGGTCTTGCTATTGGGTCCTCCTCTTGACCTCCCGTGACACATATGGTGGAATTCAGACCCCGTCGCTACTGCCACCACAGAGCTGTTGACTTTTTGGGCTCTTCCAAACATGCTGTACCTGAGCCTATTGCAATCTGTCTTTCCTGAGCGAGAAACAGCTCCCTGAAATGAATTCCACAAATATCTCACATTCTCAGCAGAAAGACCCCAGCATTGGAGAAGTGTGGCTGTTATACAGAACCGTACTGACCGTGCCAGCAAAGACAGCATCCTGATGCGTCATTCTTGCTTAAACAGTGGGAAAAACTAAAGGTCAGACTCTGATGGCTTACTCATTCTGTACAATACAAACAAACCAATTTGCCAACAACTGTTGCTTCCTCAAGAGTTCAGAGAGACTGTACTTCAGTCCTTGCATGACCAGTCGGGCCACTTCGGGTTTGACAAGACCTATGGCCTTATAAGAGAGAGGTTTTATTGGCCTTGCATGAAAGTACAAATTGAAAAGTACTGTAAAAACTGTCCAGGTGTATTCAGAGAAAGACACTTGTCACACCTTGAAAGTGATGGACGATGGATCTTGTCTGTAGAGATTTTCTGACGATTGAACCTGACTCCAGGAACATTTACAATGTGCTTGTTGTTACGAATCATTACACGCAATATGCTCAAGCTTTTGCAGCTAAAGATCAAAAGGCATTAACAGTCGCCAAAGTTCTGTGGGAACAGTCCGTCCAGGGATCAACACGATGTTCATGAAGGACGGTGCGGCTCTGAAGAGGAATAAAGTGAGCTGTTTTCATGCTCGTGATTTCAACTGACGGAGAAGAAGAGGATTTCAAAGCAGTAGCCTGTTTGCAAGGTTAAGAAATCAAGTCTGAATTGTTGTCTATTAGCTAAGATGTTGGATCTCTGAGTAACCGAGGAGCAGTGAGTCCACCACAGACGTTCCTTCAGGACTTCAACTGAGCGCCAACGTCCTGGTACCGTCACACTGACCAGCACCTCTGTGGGTATGGTTATTGTGTGTTATATTGCATTTTTCTGTGGGTCACAATGTTGATGTTGTAATAAATGTTGATTGTTTAAATATTCATTTGTTAAAGTGATGTATGTCAACGTAGCAAGTCAGGGCTAAACAGGGCTACGTATGAATGCACAGGACCGTATGCTAACCAGGGCTCTCTGCACCGTAGTCAGAGTATATTCGTTTAAATTGGGCTATTGTAGGCACATTCCTAAAGTCTATATTTTTGTAGATCCTCTCCAATTCACCTCCCATGCAACAGGGTATAATCTGAAGATCCTGAACTAAAAGAGGAATTGAGAAGGTGGGCTACACTTAATACCTAAACATTTTTATACCCGTACACTTACCTGTACACCTTTATACCAATACACCTTTATACATAAACATTTTTATACTTGTACACCTTAATCCATAAACACCTTTACACCCGTACACCTTTATACCTGTAAACCTTTATACCAGTACACCTTACTACCTGTACATCTTTATGCCGAAACAGATTCATACCTGTACACGTTTATACAGAAACACTTTTATAACAAACTGTTAACGAGCTGTTTGTTAACGAGCTGTCTGTTAACGAGCTGTCTGTTAACGAGCTGTTTGTTAACGAGCTGTCTGTTAACGAGCTGTTTGTTAACGAGCTGTTAGGTAACGAGTTGTCTGTTAACGAGTTGTCTGTTAACGAGTTGTCTGTTAACAAGCTGTTTGTTAACGAGCTGTTTGTTAACGAGCTGTTTGTCAATGAGCTGTTAGGTAACGAGTTGTCTGTTAACGAGTTGTCTGTTAACGAGTTGTCTGTTAACGAGCTGTCTGTTAACGAGCTGTTTGTTAACGAGCTGTCTGTTAACGAGCTGTTTGTTAAGGAGCTGTTTGTGGGCAACTGTGTCTAAGTGGGTAGCAGGGCCGTCATTCAATCAGAGGATCGGCAGTTTGATCCCCGGTTCAGGCTCCACTAGTCGCATGTTGATGTGTCCTTGAGCAAGACACTTAACCCCAAAATGTCTCCCGTAGCTGTGCCGACGGTGTAGAAATGTGATAGAATCTGAATTGTAAGTTGCTTTGGATAAAAGCGTCTGCTAAATGACTGTAATGTAATGTTAAGGAGCTGTTTGTTAACGAGCTGTTATTTAACGAGCTGTTTGTTAACGAGCTGTTTGTCAACGAGCTGTTAGGTAACGAGTTGTCTGTTAACGAGCTGTTATTTAACAAGCTGTTTGTCAACGAGCTGTTAGGTAACGAGTTGTCTGTTAACGAGCTGTTATTTAACGAGTTGTCTGTTAACGAGTTGTCTGTTAACTAGCTGTTTGTTAACGAGCTGTTTGTTAACGAGCTGTTATTTAACGAGCTGTTTGTCAACGAGCTGTTAGGTAACGAGTTGTCTGTTAACGAGCTGTTATTTAACGAGCTGTTTGTCAATGAGCTGTTAGGTAACGAGTTGTCTGTTAACGAGTTGTCTGTTAACTAGCTGTTTGTTAACGAGCTGTTTGTTAACGAGCTGTTATTTAACAAGCTGTTTGTCAATGAGCTGTTAGGTAACGAGTTGTCTGTTAACGAGTTGTTTGTTAACGAGCTGTTTGTTAACGAGCTGTTAGGTAACGAGTTGTCTGTCAACGAGCTGTTAGGTAACGAGTTGTCTGTTAACGAGTTGTCTGTCAACGAGCTGTTAGGTAATGAGTTGTCTGTTAACGAGCTGTTATTTAACGAGCTGTTTGTCAACGAGCTGTTAGGAAACGAGTTGTCTGTTAACGAGCTGTTATTTAACGAGCTGTTTGTCAACGAGTTGTTAGGAAACGAGTTGTCTGTTAACGAGTTGTCTGTTAACGAGCTGTTATTTAACGAGCTGTTTGTCAACGAGCTGTTAGGTAACGAGTTGTCTGTTAACGAGCTGTTATTTAACTAGCTGTTTGTCAACGAGCTGTTAGATAACGAGTTGTCTGTTAACGAGCTGTTGGTGAACGAGGATAACAAGCTGAAACTGTTCTTTGTTGTGTCACTTCTCCTGTTTCATGTGTCTGAGCTGAACTCTCTCTGGTCGGATCAGTTTCACGGAGCGTTGAATAAACTCAGTTTCCAGTGTGATGTCACTCCTCTCTGCTGAATGTCTGACCTCAGATCAGTGACACCTGTGAATAAATTCACATCTCTGAGGACAAAAACATCAAACATCTGACTTAGTTTTCTGAAAGAACAGAACGTTTTTAAATGTTTACATCAGCAACGAGTTTTCTGTAAATCCGTTGAGATAAAGAACTTATATATAATACTGAAATGATTCTTCTTAAATAACACAATCTCTATATTACTCTACTGTACTCCATTGTACTTTATCAATCTCGTCTGATTTCTAATGTACTCTATTGTACTTTACCTACCTTTATTGATCTCTCCTGTACCCTAATGTACTGTATTGTACTTTTTCATCTCTCAGAACTGCAGGTATTACTCTCAGTAGCAACAGCTGTTTCATTTTCAGGGACCTTTTTCTTTTTTTATATTATAAATATTATAAATGATTTCAGGCGATTAGAACCAGTATGTGAATAGTTTTTTTCTGGTAGCTCCACGATCATTTTGGCCTCTTTTTCAACAAAATGTTAATAAAAACATCTTGATTTCCATTAATAAAATATATAATAATAATAATATAAAGAATATTGTAATTATTATTATTATTATTATTATTACTTCGGACTTGTTCTTCATATTGAAATATTTTCACCTTAAAATCAATTGAGCGTCACCACCCAGTTATTTATGTTCAATAAATATTATTATTAGGGCGTTAATGTTAAACAGAGGTCAACACACACACACACACACACACACACAGTGTTGTTTGTTCGTTTCATGTTTCTGTTGATGAATATAATCATCAAGTTTTCTTCTATAAAACCACTAAACTCTGAGCTGAAAACATCAGAACACAGAACAACTGACCTGAGATCAAATTTAGCAGAACCTGAACCTGAACCAGAACTGATCCCAGACCAGCCATGGACCGAGGTAAGACATGAAGATCAGTGGTTTGAACGGAGCTGTTGAGACGGAACTCATTCTCTTTTATTTTGTAATGTTTTCTTTGACTTTATTAGAAGTCTCACCTGTCTGTCTCTCACCTGTCTGTCTCTCAGTTGTCCTCCTGCTGTCGGTGGTGTGTCTTGGCGTCTCCTCTCAGCCAATCACAGACGGCCGTCTGTTCTCCATCGCTGTCGGCAGAGTTCAACACCTCCACCTGCTCGCTCAGAGACTCTTCTCCGACTTTGTAAGTCAACAGCTGCTCAACAGACGGAAATATCAACCATCAGTGTGTGTACTGTGTGTATTACTGTGTGTATTACTGTGTGTTTTACTGTCTGTACTACTGTGTGTATTACTGTGTGTATTACTGTGTGTATTACTGTGTGTTTTACTGTCTGTACTACTGTGTGTATTACTGGGTGTATTACTCTGTGTATTACTGGGTGTATTACTGGGTGTATTACTCTGTGTATTACTCTGTGTATTACTGGGTGTATTACTGGGTGTATTACTCTGTGTATTACTCTGTGTATTACTGGGTGTATTTGTGTTTGTTAGGAGAGTTCTCTGCAAACCGAGGAGCAACGTCAACTCAACAAAATCTTCCTGCAAGATTTCTGCAACTCTGATTACATCATCACCCCAATCGACAAGCATGAGACCCAACGCAGCTCTGTGAGAGTACTATCACTACTACACTGTACTACTACACTATACTATAATATACTACACTATACTGCACTGCGCTATTCTACACTATACTACACTATACTGCACTATGCTACACATTACAGCACTAATACTGCACTATACTACTACACAATACTGCACTATACTACTACACAATACTGCACTATACTAATACACAATACTGCACTATACTAATACACAATACTGCACTATATTACTACACAATACTGCACTATACTAATACACAATACTGCACTATATTACTACACAATACTGCACTATACTAATACACAATACTGCACTATACTAATACACAATACTGCACTATACTACTACACAATACTGCACTATACTAATACACAATACTGCACTATACTACTACACAATACTGCACTATACTAATACACAATACTGCACTATACTAATACAAAATACTGCACTATACTAATACACAATACTGCACTATACTAATACACAATACTGCACTATACTACTACACAATACTGCACTATACTAATACACAATACTGCACTATACTAATACACAATACTGCACTATACTAATACACAATACTGCACTATACTACTACACAATACTGCACTATACTAATACACAATACTGCACTATACTAATACACAATACTGCACTATATTACTACACAATACTGCACTATACTAATACACAATACTGCACTATATTACTACACAATACTGCACTATACTAATACACAATACTGCACTATACTAATACACAATACTGCACTATACTACTACACAATACTGCACTATACTAATACACAATACTGCACTATACTACTACACAATACTGCACTATACTAATACACAATACTGCACTATACTAATACACAATACTGCACTATACTAATACACAATACTGCACTATACTAATACACAATACTGCACTATACTACTACACAATACTGCACTATACTAATACACAATACTGCACTATACTAATACACAATACTGCACTATACTAATACACAATACTGCACTAGTGTCAGACTGTAAGACTTAATTGAAGCAGTTGTCATGAACGAAGATATAACTGTTTTTCTACCAAACTTTAAACATGTTTATCGCTGAGAAGTTGTTTATTTTAACATTGATTCCCTTTTGGATCTGTTATCTATCTCCTATCATCTGATTGGTTCTAGGTGTTGAAGCTGTTATCTATCTCCTATCATCTGATTGGTTCTAGGTGTTGAAGCTGTTATCTATCTCCTATCATCTGATTGGTTCTAGGTGTTGAAGCTGTTATCTATCTCCTATCGATTGGTTGAGTCTTGGGAGTTTCCCAGTCGTTCCCTGTCTGGAGGTTCTGCTCCTAGAATCCAGATTTCCCCCAAACTGTCCGAACTGAAGACGGGAATCCTGCTGCTGATCAAGGTAAGAACACACATAAATGATATAGTGTAAACAGTGTACCAGTATGACTAACCACCTGACCCTGCAGGCCAATCAGGATGGAGCAGAGCTCTTCCCTGATAGCTCCGCCCTCCAGCTGGCTCCTTATGGAAACTACTATCAAAGTCTGGGAGCCGACGAGTCGCTGAGAAGAACCTACGAACTACTGGCCTGTTTCAAGAAAGACATGCACAAGGTGAGGAAGAGGGGAGGTTTGGTGTCATGATGATGATGATGATGATGATGATGATAATGATGTCATGATGATGATGTTTGTGTTTACAGGTGGAGACCTACCTGACGGTGGCTAAATGTCGACTATCTCCAGAAGCCAACTGCACCCTGTAGCCCCGCCTCTCTACTGTGAGGCCACGCCCCGTGTGGATAATGGAATCCTGTGTTTTTTTGTAGCTCAGCCTCTCATATCACTCTGTTAACATAAGCGTTAGCATTAGCATTAGTGTTGGCCTCAGTTCAGTGGTTTGTTGATGCAGAGTGTCTCTCTGCTGATGATGAAATGTTTTCTGATGTTATTATAATGACAGTTGTAAACAGGAAGTGATGTCATACCGTCAGCATGTGAAATAAAGTTTTGTTGCATTCAGATGCGTGTCGATGATTCGTAAACTCACTGATGTTCACGGTGTCTTTTTCATGTGTCTTCAGGTTGAAGTGGTTGTTTTTGCTCATGATGATTAAACTTTAAAGACGGAACACTTCCTCCTCATGACCAACACCAGTACAAACATTTAGAAACGTCACAGGAAACAGTGATTTTGAACAAAGCTCCTGCCTCCTTTTCACATAAAACAGGAGTCTGAGTGCCAAAATATGGATACCGTGAGAAAGATAAGACTCAGCCGAACGCGCTGATGTGTTTTTTATGTTTGTAGTGTTATAAATGTGAGCTCCAGCGCAATATACAAAACTGGTACCGTCTGCTTTCTTTGAGAAATGAGTGGTGAGGTTTAACATTGCTCTCTATGGAGCAGAAAGTTGGTTTTCCTCTCAATTAAGTGATTTTTTGCCAAATGTGTAAATCTGTGGGATTCCACAATCACTTTTCTACAACAAGGACAATATTAGCTACTTTAGAATCTAAAAACATATATGAAGAGTGAAAATTGTGGAGTCGAAGGCAAAAGACAAATATTTTTTTCACAAGAATCTGAAGCTGCTCTTCACTCTAGCGGTGACATCACGCACTCTAAGCTGCGCAATACACACCCATTATAAAGGCAGAAAAGGACTGAAAAATCATAAAAGTTCAAATGGGACAGTTCAAAAAGTATAAAAGATATCAAAAAGCTGAATTATGCGGCAATAGATCAGGGTTTTCTCAACAGTTTAAAGTTAAATGGTGCCTGTAGCTGAAAGTATGAGGAAGTAGAAGGATTTGAAAGTTGAAGAAGTTTAAGAGGATTTGAAAATATTCTCCAAAGAAACCTATTAAAAATAAAAATTGCAAAAAGCTTAATAATTCAAAACATTTAAAGTTTAGAAATATGAAGAGACATAGCACCCCTCTCCTGAAAGAGCTGAACATTTTGATATTTGAATGGTTTCTGTAGCTTAAAAAATGTGGAAGGAGACAAGTGACAAAATACGTACGGAAGAAGTTGAATAAAGATTTGAAGAACAATAGTTGGAATGCTTAACAGCATTCCAACTATTAACTAACTAGGTATTAAAACAGTGCAAAAATCAACCACCAGCAAACAACTGTGTAGCAGTGTAGTCATGTGGAGGATGATCTGTTCAGAGGTGATTCATTATAGAGTCTGATAGCAGAATGTTCTCCTGTATCTGCATCAGTCTGTCCCTGCAGCAGGTGGGTCAGAGGGGGGTCCTGGTGATCCAGTTTGGAGAATAGTTTCTTCAGTGTCCTCCTCTCCACCACCTGTTCCAGAATGTCTTGTTTGCAGCCCATGATGGAGCCTCTGAACCAGTCTGTTCAGTCTGCTGGAGTCTCCGGCTCCAATGCTGCTCCAGCAGACTACGGAGCAGTAAAGTGCACTGACCACACCAGACTGGTAGAACATCTCCAACATCTTGCTGCACACGTTGAAGGATCGAAGTTTCCTTAAGAAGAAGAGTCGACTCCTCCCCTTCTTGTACACAGCGTTGATGTTGGTCTTCCAGTTCAGTCTGTTGTTGATGGAGACACCCCTATCAATGATAGGACACATTGATAGGAAACATTCTAGGAAACACTATAGGAAATATTATAGGAAACATTATAGGAACCAGGTAATACTAAGCTGAGT
>NC_136544.1:22179585-22252085 GCF_910591455.1 Pholis gunnellus
AGGAGCAATAGAAAACATTTCAAACTAACGTGAGATGTTCAGGGTCCAGGAGTGCAGGACTCTACAGATCATCAGTGATGTTGGTGGGAAGAGCTCAAAGATATTAAGAGACAACCTGATCACCTGCTGAGGTCTGTTACTTCACAGCAGCTTCTCTCCTCTTCATTCATCCTCCACACATCAGTTTTTATCTGTGTGTTTTTCTTATGGAGCTACATTGGACTACAAACTACATTTTGCTGCACAGCCCCGTTGAACATTAAATAACCGTGTAACACTACAGCGTTTCCACCGGCTAAACAGCCATGCTCTACTGTAGTGTACCTGTTCTCAGACTGATGCGTCTTCTGGGTTTCTTTCCACCACATTGTTGGAGCAGAAGACGGTTTAGGTTTGAATAAAGTGTGTTTTTCTGTCTGTTCAGGCTGCAGTGTGGCAGGCTCTAAACCACTACGCCTACCTGGATGCTGTGTTCCTCGCTGAGAGACTCTACGCTGAAGGTAACCCTCGTCTGTGTCTGATCACCTGTCTGCTCAGTGAGATCACTAGATGCCCTTTACATAGTGCTGGGCGGTATACCGCTTTAATTTCCCGTATGATATTAATTGTTCACACACCGTCATACCGGTGCATCGCCGAAACAACTGCTGCCACTCTTCAACGGGCAGCAGGATGTATTGTTCACCGTTAAAGGCGCTAGTGGTCTTAGTGTAATGAGAGGGACTCTAGTGATGTTATAACTTTATAACAATAACCCACAACTAACGCTCTTTAACAGCAAAACACCACCACACAACAGTCTGTGACACAAACTATTTGTAACACTAATAATTGTACATTTATAAAATTACACCGAACTGCATGCTGGGTACAGCTCGCTAGCTAGCCCGCTAGCATTACGGTGTGCTAACAGCTGGAGAGGCTCCGTCGCTACAGTAACGCTACATTAAAGAACAGAACAGAGCGATGCAGGAGGAACAACGACAGACCGGAGATGCAGCGATAGAGTCTGAGCCCCAGAGAGGAGCTGTGTCTGCTGATTGGAAGAGCTTTGGTTTAAAAAAATCTGACGTAGACCAAAAGACGATATGTTGCAAAGTTTGTCGAGCTGCTGGTGGTAACATTACATTAGCCATTTAGCAGTAGGCACAGCTAAGGGAGCAATTTTTGGGGGGTTAAGTGTCTTGCTCAAGGGCACCTCGACATGCGACTAGCGGAGCCGGGGATCGAACCACCAACCTTCTGATTGAAGGACGGCCCTGCTCTCCACTTAGCCACAGTCAACCGGTAACGTTAGTGCGAGTGAAAGTGAAGCCAAAGGGTCACACATCGCTTGAAGAGGCTTTTGAGAGAGAGAGAGAGAGAGAGAGAGAGAGTCGGAGAAGCAGTTTCACATGGCGTGCTCTAAAAAGAGAGAAGTGGAACGTGAAAACAGAGCTTTTAACAAAGAATGGACATCCGTCCGGTTCCTTGAGTCCCGCTCCATGAGTCCGGTTCCATACGTCCAGTTCCATACGTTCCGATCCATACGTCCAGTTCCTTGTGTCCGGTTCCATACGTCCCGCTCCATACGTCCGGTTCCGTACGTTCCGATCCATACGTCCAGTTCCTTGCGTCCGGTTCCATACGTCCCGCTCCATGCGTCCGGTTCCTTGCGTCCGGTTCCATACGTCCGGTTCCATACGTCCCGCTCCATGCGTCCGGTTCCTTGCGTCCGGTTCCATACGTCCGGTTCCATACGTCCGGTTCCATACGTTCCGCTCCATACGTCCGGTTCCTTGCGTCCAGTTCCATACGTCCGGTTCCATACGTCCGGTTCCATACGTCCGGTTCCATACGTTCCGCTCCATACGTCCGGTTCCTTGCGTCCAGTTCCATACGTCCGGCTCCATGCGTCTGGCTCCATACGTCCGGTTCCATACGTTCTGCTCCATACGTCCGGTTCCTTGCGTCCAGTTCCATGCGTCCCGCTCCATGCGTCCGGTTCCATACGTCCAGTTCCATGCGTCCCGCTCCATACGTCCGGCTCCATACGTCCGGCTCCATACGTCCGGTTCCATACGTCCGGTTCCATACGTCCGGCTCCATACGTTCTGCTCCATACGTCCGGTTCCTTGCGTCCAGTTCCATGCGTCCCGCTCCATGCGTCCGGTTCCATACGTCCGGCTCCATACGTCCCGCTCCATACGTCCGGCTCCATACGTCCGGCTCCATACGTCCGGTTCCATACGTCCGGTTCCATACGTCCGGCTCCATACGTCCGGCTCCATACGTCCGGCTCCATACGTCCGGCTCCATATGTCCCGATGCATTCGTCTGGTTCCTTGTGTCCGTGCACCATACTGCCCTGTACCTGTTGGCTACATGTTGCCCTAACTTTCTACCTGTTTGTCTACCTGTCTGTCTCTCAGTGAGGTCAGAGGAGGCCCTCTACCTGTTGGCTACATGTTACTACCGCTCGGGGAAGCCATATAAAGCGTACCGGCTGTTGAAGGCTCACAGCTGCTCCACGCCGCAGGTTCGATTCTTGTTGGCAAAGTGCTGCGTCGAACTCAGCAAGTAAGCACACAGAACTAGTTAAAACTAGTCGTACTTTTGTACCAGTAGAACCAGTAGAAACAGACATTTTTATGTCTTTCAATGGAGCTGGTAATTCTGAGACATTTGAAAATGAAACCAAATGACTAAGGCTGTAAACCTGTCTCTCTCTTTATCTACCTGTCTGTCTCTCAGGCTGGCTGAAGGAGAACAGGTTCTGATTGGTGGAGTGCTGAACAAACAGAAGAGTCAGGATGATATCATCACAGAGTTTGGAGACTCCGCCCCCTTCACACTGTCGTTACTGGGACACATTTACTGGTAAAATAGTTCAGTCAATCTGCTACCGGTGTTAATGATGTCAGATACCAGTTTACTGACCCATCTCTCTCTCTCTGTCTGTCTGTCTGAGCAGTAAGACAGATCGTGTTGCTAAAGGTGCAGAATGTTTCCAGAGGAGTTTAACTCTGAACCCGTTCCTCTGGTCGCCTTTCCAGAACCTCTGTCACCTTGGTAATTCACACACACACACACACACACACACACACACACACACACACACACACACACACACACACACACACACACACACACACACACACACACACACACACACACACACCCACACCTACCTCACCAGGTGAGTCCCGACACTAACTAACGTCATCATGTGATTTACTTCTGTGTTCCAGGAGAGAAACCAGATCCAGATCAAGTCTTTAGGTTGTCCTCTCTACACAACTCTTCTATAGCACCGCTGCCTCCTTCTGTTAGCCCCGCCCAGAACCCCCCCCACCGCCTAGACACCGCCCTCATGGAGACGCCCCAGGACACCCTGGTACATAAAATACACCTCCACTACTCAGATTACTGAGGGATAAAGTTACTTTCAATGTCTTAAATCTGATAATCAGATTAAATGATCACATTAATGGGGTGGTTGTAGTCTGATAATCAGATTAAATGATCACATTAATGGGGTGGTTGTAGTCTGATAATCAGATTAAATGATCACATTAATGGGGTGGTTGTAGTCTGATAATCAGATTAAATGATGTTGACATATGTTTTGTTTTCTTCCCAGGAGTTGAATCGTTTAAATCTAGAATCGTCTAACGGAAAGCTGATGTCTGATTTGTCGGTTTCCTACATTGACTCCTCCCTAATCTCCCCGGAGACTGGCTCCCTATTGGGTAACTCGGTTTCCATGGCGTCAACTGGGTCCTTGTTGGCTAAACAGAACAAGCCCAAAAGTGGGCGGAGTTTACTTGGAGGACCTGCAGCACTCAGCCCGCTGACACCCAGGTGAGTTCTTAACACATGTAACACCTCTACAGGTAAACGTTCCCATTTAACTCTCTTGTTAAATGGGAACATTTCCCCCTGAATGACGGGGAAACACAACCCACCAATAGAAACACTGCTGCTCTGTGATCAGTAGAAACACCTCGTTTTACAGTTTATTATTATTATTTGTTTATTACCCATGACATCACATTTTTTTAACCCAATGAGGGAATTTATATGAATACAAACATAAAGAGAGTCCCTGTCTGTTGGTTTACCCCTCTGATGGTTTACCCCTCTGATGGTTTACCCCTCTGATGGTTTACCCCTCTGATGGTTTACCCCTCTGTTGGTTTACCCCTCTGATGGTTTACCCCTCTGATGGTTTACCCCTCTGTTGGTTTACCCCTCTGTTGGTTTACCCCTCTGATGGTTTACCCCTCTGATGGTTTACCCCTCTGTTGGTTTACCCCTCTGTTGGTTTACCCCTCTGTTGGTTTACCCCTCTGTTGGTTTACCCCTCTGATGGTTTACCCCTCTGATGGTTTACCCCTCTGATGGTTTACCCCTCTGATGGTTTACCCCTCTGATGGTTTACCCCTCTGTTGGTTTACCCCTCTGTTGGTTTACCCCTCTGTTGGTTTACCCCTCTGTTGGTTTACCCCTCTGATGGTTTACCCCTCTGTTGGTTTACCCCTCTGATGGTTTACCCCTCTGTTGGTTTACCCCTCTGATGGTTTACCCCTCTGTTGGTTTACCCCTCTGTTGGTTTACCCCTCTGATGGTTTACCCCTCTGATGGTTTACCCCTCTGTTGGTTTACCCCTCTGTTACCAGGTAATAAACACACAGGGACCTCACTAAGCCATGGCACCATGTGAACCCTCTTACGGTGAGAGCACCTTTTAGTGGTCCTTCCGGGTTTCTTGGTTAAACTCCGGTGCGGAGCTTTCAGCTGCGCGACAATAAAACCTGTGTGTTGGCAGAGCGTTTCGCTATCTGTTCTCAGGATACAAAAACAAAAACAGTCTTTATTCATCTGTGAATTTAAGACTGACGTAGGTTCTTTTGAAAGCAACAGTTCTTCTCTGATGCCAGTCAGACGGGAACGGTGGTGCGTTCAGGTACACTCTGATATTTGATCAACTCGGTGACATCCGGTCGTAAACCCAGCGGTCCCGCCTCGGCATTCCCGGCCTCGTACAATGAGGACGCAGCGAACTCAGCCCTGAGTTTTGGACAACCTGTTTCTTGGGGGTTTGGTGTTGTTGTCTTAACTCAGGCTTTTGTCTTTTCCTTTGATCAGCAGCACATGGTCCCAACACTTCTTTACCTTTTGTCTTCTTAGAGAAAAACATTTGCATCATTCTTAACGTTCATTGTTTTCTATAGTTTTGGCATCCTGCCTCTGGAGCCCAGCCCGGGAGACCCCACGTATCTACAGAACTATTCAGCTACCATGGAAACACAATCTACAGCTCCGAGCAAGAAGGTACACACACACACACATTACAATATTATACACGCATTGCACACATATACACACATTATAAACACATTACACATACAGGGGCTGCTCTACAAGAGACCTGATGAACCCGGTTCGTTCTGTGTCTCAGTCTGTCTCCAGGATCAGTCAGTCAAAGTCTGTCTTCAGTCAGAGTGGAAACAGCAGAGATGTTCTCCCCATCCCCTTCAACCAATCACAGAGCTCCGCCCCTCACACCAGGTAACTACAGCACCCACTCTGTCTGTCTGACGACCTGTCTGTCTGACGACCTGTCTGTCTGTTGACCTGTCTGTCTGTTGACCTGTCTGTCTGTTGACCTGTCTGTTGACCTGTCTGTCTGATGACCTGTCTGTCTGATGACCTGTCTGTTGACCTGTCTGTCTGATGACCTGTCTGTTGACCTGTCTGTCTGATGACCTGTCTGTCTGATGACCTGTCTGTCTGATGACCTGTCTGTTGACCTGTCTGTCTGTTGACCTGTCTGTCTGTTGACCTGTCTGTTGACCTGTCTGTCTGTTGACCTGTCTGTTGACCTGTCTGTTGACCTGTCTGTCTGTTGACCTGTCTGTTGACCTGTCTGTCTGTTGACCTGTCTGTCTGATGACCTGTCTGTTGACCTGTCTGTCTGATGACCTGTCTGTCTGTTGACCTGTCTGTCTGTTGACCTGTCTGTCTGATGACCTGTCTGTCTGATGACCTGTCTGTCTGTTGACCTGTCTGTCTGATGACCTGTCTGTCTGTTGACCTGTCTGTCTGATGACCTGTCTGTCTGATGACCTGTCTGTCTGATGACCTGTCTGTCTGATGACCTGTCTGTCTGTTGACCTGTCTGTCTGATGACCTGTCTGTCTGTTGACCTGTCTGTCTGATGACCTGTCTGTCTGTTGACCTGTCTGTCTGTTGACCTGTCTGTCTGATGACCTGTCTGTCTGTTGACCTGTCTGTCTGATGACCTGTCTGTCTGATGACCTGTCTGTCTGTTGACCTGTCTGTCTGTTGACCTGTATGTCTGTCTGTTGACCTGTCTGTCTGATGACCTGTCTGTCTGATGACCTGTCTGTTGACCTGTCTGTCTGTTGACCTGTCTGTCTGTTGACCTGTCTGTTGACCTGTCTGTCTGATGACCTGTCTGTCTGTTGACCTGTCTGTTGACCTGTCTGTCTGACAACCTGTCTGTCTGTTGACCTGTCTGTCTGATGACCTGTCTGTCTGATGACCTGTCTGTTGACCTGTCTGTCTGTTGACCTGTCTGTCTGTTGACCTGTCTGTTGACCTGTCTGTCTGATGACCTGTCTGTCTGTTGACCTGTCTG
This sequence comes from Pholis gunnellus, assembly GCF_910591455.1. NCBI lineage: Eukaryota > Metazoa > Chordata > Actinopteri > Perciformes > Pholidae > Pholis > Pholis gunnellus. The sequence continues at coordinate 22,186,232 of NC_136544.1, forward strand.
TCTGTTGACCTGTCTGTTGACCTGTCTGTCTGATGACCTGTCTGTCTGTTGACCTGTCTGTTGACCTGTCTGTCTGTTGACCTGTCTGTCTGATGACCTGTCTGTCTGTTGACCTGTCTGTCTGATGACCTGTCTGTCTGTTGACCTGTCTGTCTGTTGACCTGTCTGTTGACCTGTCTGTCTGATGACCTGTCTGTCTGTTGACCTGTCTGTTGACCTGTCTGTCTGTTGACCTGTCTGTCTGATGACCTGTCTGTCTGATGACCTGTCTGTCTGTTGACCTGTCTGTTGACCTGTCTGTCTGTTGACCTGTCTGTCTGATGACCTGTCTGTCTGTTGACCTGTCTGTCTGATGACCTGTCTGTCTGTTGACCTGTCTGTCTCTCAGTGGCTCCCCTCAGGTCCTCAGTCCCAGTATGTCTGGTCCTCCAAACGTTCAGCCCAGAAGAAGCTCCAGACTGTTCACTAGTGCCAGTTCTACTGCCAAGGTACTGTTACTACAGTAATACTGCAGTACTACAACACTGTACTGCTGAACTAATACTGAAGTAGTACTTTACAGCATCCTAACGTCTGTCTCTGTCTCTGCAGGAGAACAGCAAGAAGTTAAAGATGAAGTTTCCTACAAAGATCCCCAACAGGAAAACTAAATGTAAATCAGCAAAGACGTCAAATAGCAGCAACCTGAACGAGAGTCTGGACATCTTGAGACTGGACGCCAGTCTGAGTCTACCAGACACCAAGATCCCCCAGTACCAGAGGGCTGCTGCAGGTAATACTACTATGAAATACTGCAGTACTCGGTCTGAGTGGGAACGTGATCTTACACTTAAACCTGAACGTCTACAATAAGAACAGGAAGTGACACTGACGTTATAAACATGTGTGTACACAGACAGCGTGATGGCGTTGCTACGGGAGATTGGACGCGGTTACCAGGCGTTGTGCTCGTACAACTGCAGAGAAGCGATCAACATCCTGACCTCACTGCCTCCTCAGCACTACAACACCGGCTGGGTCCTCACACACATCGGCAGGGCTTACTTTGAGCTGGCCGAGTACACACAGGTAACACACAGGTGACGCGCCTCGTTGACAGCAGCTTCAATAAGCTCCTCCGTTATGTACGAGTGGGAGTGACCTGTTTGGTTTCTGTTCACGTGGTCGTGATGTCATAATGTTTGTTTGTAGGCGGAGCGTCTGTTCAGCGAGGTTCGCAGGATCGAGTCATACAGAGTTGAAGGAATGGAGATTTATTCCACTACGCTGTGGCACCTGCAGAAAGACGTGGCGCTGTCCGCCCTGTCCAAAGACCTGACCGACATGGACAAGAACTGTCCCGAGGTAAGACCCGGTCCTCAAACTGGACTGAGCTTAGACGTTTGGTTCTGCCCGGCCTTAAACCTGGATTTATTTTATTATATATATATATATATATATATATATATATATATATCTCATTTGACTACAAAACAACCATATATCAGATCTGAATGAACAAAATATTCAAGTTGAAAATCTTCCTCGGATAATTCGATGAGAACTAAATTAGAACGATCAATAGAAACCGAGGGCTGCATTCAACATTACAGTGAAAAAACAAACTCGCGTGCCTGTTTGCCCCCCCGACAACGTCTGGGCTTGCTGCTGATGAGACGACAGATAGTGTCCTCCCAAACCTGGATCAGGGCATCAGTGAGGTCCTGGACGTCTGAAAGGTATTTTATAGGATTGAGGTCTGAACGTGAAGACCAGTCAATGGCATCAATGCCTTCGTCATCCAGGATCAGCCTACACACCCTGACCACATCCTGGACATGGAGCAACCCAGGACCCGCTGCATCCGGAGGAACCCAGGACCCGCTGCATCCGGAGGAACCCAGGACCCGCTGCATCCGGAGGAACCCAGGACCCGCTGCATCCGGAGGAACCCAGGACCCGCTGCATCCGGAGGAACCCAGGACCCGCTGCATCCGGAGGAACCCAGGACCCGCTGCATCCGGAGCAACCCAGGACCCGCTGCATCCGGAGGAACCCAGGACCCGCTGCATCCGGAGGAACCCAGGACCCGCTGCATCCGGAGGAACCCAGGACCCGCTGCATCCGGAGGAACCCAGGACCCGCTGCATCCGGAGGAACCCAGGACCCGCTGCATCCGGAGGAACCCAGGACCCGCTGCATCTGGAGGAACCCAGGACCTGCTGCACCAGCGTACGGTCGGACAATGGGTCTGAGGATTCTATCCCGGTACCTCACAGCAGTCAGGGTACCGTTAGTGGCACCTGGAGGTTTGTGCGACCCTCAAAGGATCTGCCTCCCCAGACCTTCAGTGACTCCCAGTCAAACCAGTGGATGATGTTGCAGGCAGCATCACATTCTGGCTCACTGTAGGTCATGTTGTAGAGCTCTGGGAGTGCTCCTCCTGCTCCTCCTGCTCCTCCTCACACAAAGGAGCAGATACCGGTCCTCCTGCTGGGTAGACCTTCTACGGCCTGGTCCGGGTCCTATATAGTCACCTGTGCTCTGATAACCTGTCTGTCTCTGCAGGCCTGGTGTGTAGCAGGAAACTGTTTCAGTCTGCAGAGGGAGCATGACATCGCCATCAAGTTCTTCCAGAGAGCCATCCAGGTGAGCCGCTGTTACCGTGGTTACTGTTTGGGGCGGTGTCACCTGTAGGTCTCTGGTGTGTCTGACCCGTCTCTCTGTCCTCCCGTCTGTCTCAGGTGGACCCCGGCTTTGCTTACGCCTACACTCTGTTGGGTCATGAGTTTGTTCTGACGGAGGAGTTGGACCGAGCGCTCGCCTGCTTCCGTAACGCCATCAGAGTGAACAACAGACACTACAACGCCTGGTACGGTGCCCTCTTGGTTTATTGATCACAGGGCCGACGGGTCGAGTCCCGGTTCCTCTGACGCTGTCTGTGTTGCTTTAGGTACGGTCTGGGGATGATTTACTACAAACAGGAGAAGTTCAACTTGGCAGAAATCCACTTTAAGAAAGCTTTGAGCATCAACCCTCAGAGCTCCGTGCTGCTCTGTCACATCGGAGTGGTACGTAGCTCGTAGCGTCCGCCATCGATAACCGCTTCAGCCTCCTGCTGTTAATCAGGGATTGATGGATTCTGTGTGTGTGCAGGTGCAGCATGCGTTGAAGAAGTCTGATGCAGCTTTAGAGACTCTGAACAGAGCGATCGTGATCGACCCCAAAAATCCACTCTGCAAGTTCCACCGTGCCTCCATACTCTTTGCTAACGACAAGTACAAGGTAACCAATACTGATTTATACCAATTCAGCCCCAACGATACGCTCTAGGAGGGTAACATGGAGTCCTTGAAGTGAGTTAAGAAAGAAGCTGCAGCAGGTCATCCATGTTTTTATGTCCTTAGAAAGTCACACAACTGATTCACGACTGTTTTCTCAACGATCTTAGCGAGGAAGAGAAAGTTAGACGTTCTATAGAGTTACGATTTCTAAAGAAGATTAATTACAGCTGAAGGACTTTCTGCCATGATGTGGATCCAATGTCTCTCGCTCTCTCTCTCTCTCTCTCTCTCTCTCGCTCTCTCGCTCTCTCGCTCTCTCTCGCTCTCTGCAGGCTGCTCTTCAGGAGTTGGAGGAGTTGAAACAGATCGTTCCCAAAGAGTCTCTGGTTTACTTCCTCATAGGAAAGGTAATGAGTGGTTTACTTCCTCATAGGAAAGGTAATGAGTGGTTTACTTCCTCATAGGAAAGGTAATGAGTGGTTTACTTCCTCATAGGAAAGGTAATGAGTGGTTTACTTCCTCATAGGAAAGGTAATGAGTGGTTTACTTCCTCATAGGAAAGGTAATGAGTGGTTTACTTCCTCATAGGAAAGGTAATGAGTGGTTTACTTCCTCATAGGAAAGGTAATGAGTGGTTTACGTCCTCATAGGAAAGGTAATGAGTGGTTTACTTCCTCATAGGAAAGGTAATGAGTGGTTTACTTCCTCATAGGAAAGGTAATGAGTGGTTTACGTCCTCATAGGAAAGGTAATGAGTGGTTTACTTCCTCATAGGAAAGGTAATGAGTGGTTTACTTCCTCATAGGAAAGGTAATGAGTGGTTTACTTCCTCATAGGAAAGGTAATGAGTGGTTTACGTCCTCATAGGAAAGGTAATGAGTGGTTTACTTCCTCATAGGAAAGGTAATGAGTGGTTTACTTCCTCATAGGAAAGGTAATGAGTTTAACCCTTTCATGTGTTGCATCTTCAGACTCCATACACGATGATGTCACTAGTTAATAAGTCATGTTTTAGATGTAGAAAGTGTGTTTAGTGAATAGACTGGCGGGTGTTCTGTAAACCTGTCTGTCTCTTCGTGGCCCCGCCCCCTTGGCCCCGCCCCCTCAGGTGTATAAGAAGCTGGGTCAGACTCACCTGGCTCTGATGAACTTCAGCTGGGCGATGGACTTGGATCCTAAAGGAGCAAACAACCAGATCAAAGAAGCCATCGACAAGCGATACCTGCCAGAGGACGAAGGTGAGACCGGTACAGCCGTGTGATGATGTTCTTTAGTTTAACGTGTTCTTAGAGACCAGCGGACCCTCTGGCTCAGGGGCCACACTGAGTCAACTCATATGAATTAAAGTCAAAGCCATCACCTAACAAGTAAAGAGAACATGTAATGTCAGTGAACAGTGCTGCTCACGTCTGGTGTCAGTGTGGTTGAGTTCTCAGGATGTGAGGTGTTCATCAGTTCACTGGATCTGTGATTTGTTGATGTTCCTCAGGCTGAACGTCTGCTCACACACGTAGAGCCAAACAGCAGCAGCATCCTCTGTGCATCCTCCTGATGTTTGAAGCTTGGCTCAGTGAAGCAGAACCTCGTCCAGTTTAAGGGAGTTGGACTAAAACTAAACCATCTTCGTCCTCACGGCGTTTCAGCATCGTCTCAGAAACGACCTCCGTCCAGACGAAAGCGTCTGAAAACGAGCATCACGTGACTCTTGGTGTGCGCTGGGCGTGTGGCTGCTGTGTAAACAGGAAGTAGATCGGTTGCTTAGCTAAACAAAACACAATAATAATCATTTAACAATGAAAGTGTTTGAAACTTCAGATCTTCTCTAAAATCTTCCTCTATGAACTCAAACACACGTTTAGTGGAAAGTTGTAGAAGTTGTATGTTTCAGCCTTAACGTTGGTTACAGCGCTGCAGGTCTTTATCTCATCAAACGTACTTTAAAATCAACATTACACACAAGTTGACTAGATTCTGGTCCATGAATGTGGTCGACTCGTCTCACTCGTTCCTCGGGTTCCTTGTTGTTCTCGTCGCTCTGCTGGAGTCTTCTCTGTCTGCTGGAGAGCATTTCCTGTTGAGTTCCTTTACATTTGATCTGCAGACGTCACAGTAGTTGTGCAGAACAAAATAAGCATGAATCAGAACAGGAAAGTCCTCCGTTGTGTTCATCAGCCTCCCTGAAGCCGCTAACGTGACTCCAGACGTCCGCTCCGTAGGTCTGATTCCTCCGCTGGACACGCTGCTCACTGACCGCTGCATTAACAGCTGCTTCCTCCTAATGAAGCCGACTTCACCTGAACAGCTGCTGGTGAACACAACACGTCAGCAGCAGCTGTACTCAGGCACCATGTTGAATCATCTGGTAGTGGATCGGTGATCGAGGCTGCTGCTGCTGTTGTTGTTGTTGTGATCTTCCGGGTCACGTGATAGGAGTGTGAAGAACCAGGAAGGACCGCCGTGCTGCTAAGAACCAATCAGTGAAGGCGGTGTGGGCGTCATAGAGACCAGACCAGCAGAGCTCAAGTGTGTCTGGAGTCCATCTAGTGGATCAACTGAACCGCCGGGTGTTGCAGGAAAAAGGCCAAATGAATGCGTCTTTACTGTAATTTGGAACATTTTGTCCCGATATCTGACGGCCGGATTAAAGAGCCCAACGGACCGTATATGGCCCGCGGGCCATAGTTTGCCCACGCTCCTTTCCTTCACCTCCCACCAGGGATGCATGGAGGAAACCAAGCGAGGAGAGAGGAGATGAGGAAACATGTTTAAGAGACATGAGACGTCCTTTCCTCAGAAGCGTCGCGTGAAGCGACGTCTGTTTCTGATGACGAGGATCAGCTGATCACACCTGGATCAGCTGATCACATCTGGATCAGCTGATCACACCTGGATCAGCTGATCACACCTGGATCAGCTGATCACACCTGGATCAGCTGTCAGTCGCTTTAACAGCTGGAGAGACTTTAGAGGAGTGTGAGTCTGTTCACATGATCTCTGGACTAATAATAGTAACTAATAACACTAATAACTCATAAACACAGTGATCGTCTCTGTAGTCTGTTAAACTGTGTTCATGAGATCAGGATCATCTCTACGGTGGAATGTTTTCGTCTTGTTTATGATTATCTGCGTCTGAACGTTTTAAACTGTGACGTCATCATGAAATCAGCAGAACATGATGATTGTTTCTCTGAAATGATGAAACTCATGAAACTCTGAATGATCCTCAGTGACTGAATGAAATGATGATCAATGATGTAAAGATTCACTTTCATCCTTTCATCATGAAGTTATTGAGGAAACATCATGAAAACACAAATCTTTACTAAATGAAGGAAGTTGTTTGTGGTTCTTTTGTTGTTCAGACTACAATGAACATCTATTTAAACCAGAGAACAGATCAAATATAAACTAGAGTTTAATCTTCACTGTTTACATGTTGAAACACGTCATCAGTCGATCGTCTGCAGCGTCCAATCACATCACAGATGAACACTGAGGGGGCGTGTCGGCCGTTAAAACACTTCCTGGAAGGCTGCTCTCGTGCGTCCTCGCTCATGGCTCCTCAGAGATCTCTCCTCTCTCCTCTCTCCTCAGAGCGAGGAGCGAGGAAATGACTATTCAGAGACTTGTGATGTTGTCTCTGTCTCTGTGTCCACCCGTCTCTCATTACCTGTCTGTCTGTCTCCGCCTGTCTAGCTGCTGAAGTGGACGACAGTCAGGACAGCAGCATCATGACAGACGCTGACGACACGCAGCTCCACACGGCTGAGAGTGACGACGTCCTTTAACCCCGCCCCCCGTCATGCCACGCCCTGCCCCGATTGGCTGGAGCAGTCCTATTGCTACACAACATTCTGACAGACGGCTGTTCAGTCACGCTCCGCCCCTCCTCACTGTCTTCTGATTGGCTGAAACAGACTGCTGCTGCCCTGAAGCCCCGCCCCTCTTCCTCATACGTCATTAAGCTTGTCTTCTGACATCACAGCTGTTTTTTATGTTCTTTTTATCATCGTTATGGAAATAAATCAATAAAAACGTGTAAACCCCGCCCCTGCTGTCTGTCGACTTCCTGCTACCAACAGCCAATCAGAGCTCTGCAGTGATTGGACCAGGTGAGTGAATATTGATTCTACCTGTGACCGTCAACGACACTTCATGTGTGACTCCAGCAGGTGGAGGTGTGACCACAGAAGAAGAGATTCATGAGGAAAGAGCAGAAGAAGAGAACTCAGGTGACAAAGCAGTTCGTTAGTCGGCAGCAACTTTAATTAATCAATTAGTCTGAAATCTAAAATGTTACAGTGAGACACGTGAATCAGACAGACGGGTTCAACCTCTGACCCAGAGTCTCAGAGAGTCTCAGCTGGTGGAGGTCTTTATAAACGTGCTCCTGTGTCTGGACCTGAACGGGTGTTTTCTAAAGGTTTGAATCTGTCTGTGTGTCTGTGATGTTTTTCCATCTGGTTTCAGAACGTCTCACACGCTGAAGGGGGTGAGGGGTCGGTGGGGGGGTCGGTGAGGGGTCGGTGCGGTCTCGGTGCGGTCTCGGTGCGGTCTCGGTGTGTTTGGGGGGAGATCCAGAGGGAGGGGCAGACATGGAGAAGGCTCTGTCCGTGTCCGCTGCTCGGTCCTGAGTGGAGGAGACGGGAGGATGGAGTGTGGTGGTGGAGCAGGTCGGTGAGGTAGGAGGGGCCTGATCATGGAGGGCTTCATGAGGGAGCAGAAGGACTTTGTATTGGATCCGTTGTGGGACCGGGTGCCAGTGGAGGTTCTGGAGAACAGGTGATGTGGTCTCGGGAGCAGCAGTGGGTGAGCAGGCGAGCAGCAGAGCTCTGGATGTTCTGGAGTTTATTGAGGATTTTGGATGATGTGCCGTGAAGAATGCTGGTGCAGTAGTCGACTCTGGAGGTGATGAAGACGTGGATCAGAGTTTCAGCAGCAGATGAGGAGACTGATGGGCGGAGACGGGCGATGTTTGTTAAGTGGAAAAAGGCAGTTCTGGTGATGTGGTTGTCGTGGTGTTCAGAGGAGAGGTTGATGTGTGGGGAGGGGGACGGAGGGGAGTTCTCGATGGTGAAGTTGTGAATGGTTTCATGAGGGATTTGGGACCGATGATGATCATGTCAGATTTATCACAGTTGAGTTTGAGGAAGTTGGTTTGCGTCCATGATTTAATGTCCGTGAGGCAGCTGGTGAGATGGAGTGAGTAGCAGAGGTCACGACCTCCGTGGAGATGTAGAGCTGGACATCATCAGCGTAGAACATTTCTTATCACCTCTATGCCGACGACGTTCAAACATACTTTCCCCTCAATACATTCTGTAATGTGCTGCCTGATGTGAACAGCTGCTCTCGCTCTATGTTCTCTTCCTCAATGAAGGTCAAACAGAGATCACGGTAATAAATCCCCTGGTGGGCTTTTCTATCAGTTCTCAGATGTCAAGTATGACACGAGAGCCTCGGCCGGTCTGTTTCAGGCCTCTGGTCTTCAGTAGACCATCGAGCTACAGCAGGATTCCTCATACGGTTCATCAATGTTGGGCAACGATTTCAAGGAGGGTCTTTGATAAAAGGTTAACGTAGGATCGCTCCTCTGAATCGAGCAGACGATTGCACTACTGTGAGGCAGGTATACCTGTGGGTGGACTTCCCCGCTGTGAACAGCTTGTTTGTTTTATTTTGTATCGTTTTAATGTCCATCAGCAGGAAGAGCACAAACTCACCTTCACGTCACAGGACGATGCTCCGTCTCAATGTCAGCGGACTCGGAGCACAAACATGTAACCAGAGACGAAACGATTTCTCTAAATCCTGTGAGTGGGTCGATCAGAGTAGTTTCATTTCCTTTACAGGTTTATCAAGCAAGTAAGATTTGCTTTAAAGGTTTATAATCAATCAAGTAAAGCAAATGTATTTCCATCATGTCCCGGTTATGTTTTTATATCCCGTTGGGATGTTCCTATCATGTTCCTGAGGATTCTCTTTGAATGTCCGTTAGTACAGCATCTGTTATTATATTGAGAGTAAGATTCTAAGTGTTTTTCTGTGGAGAGCGACTGAGTCTCAGTGTCTCTGAGAGGAGCAGGCTGAGTCCTCAAACTACCTTCTGAGAGGATCTCACTCCTTATTTATGTCTTCTGTTATCTGTCACATGATGTGACAGTTGGGCTGTGCAGTTGCTCGGCGCTCTGCCTCCGAAAACAGGAAGAAGCTCTTTGTACACGGTCTACATTTATGACCTTAAGGTCTTCAAAGTCAGCTTCTTTCAGCTCAGACTCTAAAGTCAAAGTCTTTCTATCGTCAACCTGCAGAAAGTGATTCATGCTTTTCTCTCCTCCAGGCTGGACGGTTGTATATAAAACCTTCAGCTGGTGCAGAACTCTGCAGCTCCACGTTTACAGGTAGGCGTGAACACATTTCACCAATCTTAAAATCCCTTCATTGGCTACCTGTAGAGTACAGAATTCATTTTAAAATGTTATTTGTTTTGAAGTCTTTAAATGGCTCCGGTCTGTCTGACCGGCTGCAGCCATGAACTCCACCTCGCCCACTGAGATCTCTTGACCAACAGCTTTTATTTGTTCCAAGAACAAACATGACAACGCGGCCGACCGGTCCTCCTGTTGCTGCTCCTGAGCTCTTGAACAACCTCCCTTCATGTTCGCTCGTCTTCAGTCTTTGTTTGCTTATCTACTGTATGTGCAGCACTTTGGGCGACCTTTGTTGTATTTTAAAAAGTGCTGTACAAATATATTTTGATTGATTGATATACACATTTACATATATATATATATATATATATATACACACACACACACACACACATACATATATACACACATATATATATATACACACACACACATACATATATACACACATATACAACGTGGTGAAGCCTGACCGGAGTGGCTTCTGAAGTGGTCGGAGACACGAGAGACTTCGTTCCGATAACAAAAGGTGTCTCATTTACATAAAGTGCTACACGTGTAACCAAACATATATTAAACAAAAGGTTAACTTAGCGTAACTGAATAAACTCATCATAAAGTAAGATAATCTCGTGCACACAGCTACACACTGATCTTCTCCCTGTTCTTTATATAGCGCCTCCTATCAGCAGGATCTCGTTCCATGAGGCAGGAGACGCCGATCACTGACTCCAATGCTGAACAGATGAAAGCTCGTCCTTACAGCTTTATATCCTTTACAGTTTGCTACACCCTCACAACAATGTGAAACAGATTACAACTAACCTACACATCTACCTGTACATACTCTACCCCCCCATACTTGGTCTGACCCAATGACATCACGGATGACATCATCCAGTGTATAAAGAGAGGCAATGGTTGGGTGCCTCCCCCTCTAGCCTCGAACACATGGTGGGTATGATACACAAACAATAGACCAGCATGGTTGGATTTATAGATGGATAGTTAATAATAAACGTTAGTTAAATAATTGTAGGTTTGAGTTCAAGTTACAGATTGTACCATTAAATGTGACTTATTGTCATTGACTCTTGAGTCTGGGTTTCCCTCTGTTTGGTGCTGACAGGTTTTATTTAGTGTTTCTCTGATGAACAGATGAAGTTGTGACTTATCTTTGTGGTTTTTAGATAAAGTGTATTTCTGTGAGTCAGACCTTCATGAGTTAAAAGCTTCAAGCTACAAACTGAATGTGAGTCACTGTTACAGTCTGAATGAGTCTGAAAGTGAAAGTAACACGTTTTAAGAGTAACAGAGTTAAGTAGCTTAGCATTAGCTAAAATTAACTGGGTCAGTATCTTTCTTTGTGTAGCTTAGCATTAGCTAATATTAACTGGGTCAGTATCTTTCTATGTGTAGCTTAGCATTAGCTAATATTAACTGGGTCAGTATCTTTCTATGTGTAGCTTAGCTTTAGCTAATATTAACTGGGTCAGTATCTTTCTATGTGTAGCTTAGCTTTAGCTAATATTAACTGGGTCAGTATCTTTCTATGTGTAGCTTAGCATTAGCTAATATTAACTGGGTCAGTATCTTTCTATGTGTAGCTTAGCATTAGCTAATATTAACTGGGTCAGTATCTTTCTATGTGTAGCTTAGCATTAGCTAATATTAACTGGGTCAGTATCTTTCTATGTGTAGCTTAGCATTAGCTAATATTAACTGGGTCAGTATCTGTTACCTCTCATCAGTTAAACTTTCATATTTAAGACAAGTTAAAAAGTTAATTTATCAAAACAATGTAAACTAATGTGTTTAAATACGGATGAGATCTTAAACATGAACCTTTAAAATTCATGAATGTTTCTGAAGCTACAGACAATCTAGAATAGAAACGTGTGAGTCACTTCAGAGCTGAGTCAGCATGTTTACTGTCTGAGTGGATGATTAAAGTCTCAATAAAGGGTTAATAACCCGAACCCCGGGGCTACCCCCCCCACACAAACATCAGCCTTCACTAACGGCTGGTGTTGCAGTTAATGACACACCAAATACAAGCGCGTGTGCGCGTGTGTGTGCGCGTGCGCGTGTGTGTGTGTGGTAAAAGTCAAACTGTCAATTTTCATGATGCTTTAATATAGTTTATTGATCATTGAGATATAAAATATAGGTATCAAAATATAAAACATGTCTTAATAAATAAATAAATAAATAGATAGAACTAGGAACTAATAATAAATATTGTCAGTGTTGTCAGCGGGCGTGGCCTCTTCCAGTGGTGGGCGTGGTCACTGTCCTCAGTGGGCGTGGTCACTGTCCTCAGTCTCTCCAGGTGAAACAGGTGGATTGGTTGTGAAGGGTGGACTCTAGGACCCGGAGCAGATCTCTCCTCAGAGCCATCCAACCACAGGCTGCGCTGTCCTGAGTGACACAGAGAGAGACCCGCCCCCTCAGCTGCAAGCCTCTGACTGACAGACCTATCACCCAATGACTAGACACACTAATATATATATATATAAAAACATAAATATATATGTTTATATGTTTTATATTAATATATCAGTGTTTATTTACCTGCTGCAGAACTTCTGTCACATTACTGAAGTAAGAAGACAAAACACCTAAACCATCAACACTGGACAACTGGAGAGAGAGAGAGACAGGTTAGAAAGACAGACAGGCATTCAGACACACAGACAGGTATTCAGATAGACAGGTGTTTAGACAAATTGTTGTTCAGACAGACAGACAGCCGTTCAGATAGACAGTGGATCAGATAGACAGGTGTTCAGACAGTTGGACAGACAGACAGTCGCTCAGACACACAGACAGGTATTCAGACAGACAGACGTTCAGACAGACAGGTACTCACACAGCTTCCCTTCTCCAGCAGTCGGTGCTGCAGGTGTCGGAACTTGATGAACTTGTCGTCGTTCCAGGTGACTCCTCCCACTCCGACAGGTAACTCATGATCCTCAAACACTTGCGCCGCCCCCTGCAGTGACTCATACACCACCCATAATGCTCGGCGGCACTGCAGTTAACCAAATAGAGGTCAGTGTTTTCAACCAGCAGTAGAGTTTTAAAGGTATTTAACCAAACTGTTTGGACATAAATCATCTCTGTGATTGGCTGACAGGTCAGAGGATTACCTGGATGTGATTGGCTTTTGCAGCAGGGAAGGCAGAGTCTGGAAAGGAGATGTTTGCGTTGTACGGCAGGCAGTGGGCAGGAAACCTCCCGCCCTACAGGAAGGAAAGGAAACAGACCAGGCTTTATACACTGCTAAAAGTAGCTAATGCTAAGCTACACATAGAAAGATACTGACCCACTTAATAGTAGCTAATGCTAAGCTACACATAGACACATACTGACCCAGTTAATAATAGCTAATGCTAAGCTACACATAGAAATATACAGACCCAGTAAATTTCAGCTAATGCTAAGTTACCCATAGAAAGATACTGACTTAGCTAATATCAGCTAATGCTAAGCTACACATTGAAATATACTAACCCATCTAATGTCAGCTAAGGCTAAGCTACTCATAGAAAGATACTGAAATAGCTAATATTGGCTAATACTAAGCTACACATAGAAACATACTGACCCGGTTAATATTAGTTAATGCTAAGCTACATATAGAAACATCCTGACACAGCTAATATTAGCTAATGCTAAGCTACACACTTTCTGAAGAAACAAACTGTTAAAAACTTGAAATTGTTAAAACACTGAAAGAAGTTGAAGTGAACATTTTGTTGTTCAAAGTTAATCTGAGCTGACAAACGTTTGAGGTGTCAGTCGAAACGAAGGCAGAGCTAGTTCAAGATCAATCTGTTGATCTTTAACTAGTTAGTCTGCTTTTATCTGTTGATCTTTAACTAGTTAGTCTGCTTTTATCTGTTGATCTTTAACTAGTTAGTCTGCTTTTATCTGTTGATCTTTAACTAGTTAGTCTGCTTTTATCTGTTGATCTTTAACTAGTTAGTCTGCTTTTATCTGTTGATCTTTAACTAGTTAGTCTGCTTTCATCTGTTGATCTTTAACTAGTTAGTCTGCTTTTATCTGTTCATATTTTACTAGTTAGTCTGCTTTTATCTGTTGATCTTTAACTAGTTAGTCTGCTTTTATCTGTTGATCTTTAACTAGTTAGTCTGCTTTTATCTGTTGATCTTTAACTAGTTAGTCTGCTTTTATCTGTTGATCTTTAACTAGTTAGTCTGCTTTTATCTGTTGATCTTTAACTAGTTAGTCTGCTTTTATCTGTTCATATTTTACTAGTTAGTCTGCTTTTATCTGTTGATCTTTAACTAGTTAGTCTGCTTTTATCTGTTCATATTTTACTAGTTAGTCTGCTTTTATCTGTTGATCTTTAACTAGTTAGTCTGCTTTTATCTGTTGATCTTTAACTAGTTAGTCTGCTTTCATCTTATTCTTTAACTAGTTAATCTGCTTTCATCCGTTAATCTTTAACTAGTTAGTTAAAGATCAACGGATGAAAGCAGACTAACTAGTTAAATAATGAATATAGAATTCTAAAGTATCTTTAAAGTGTTTGAAGTGTCAGACCAGTTGACTAGTTATTTAACATGAGTGTGTTTTGTTTGAAGGTCGTAGGTTGAAGGTCGTACCAGGTCTCTCAGGAGGTGGTGGGCCGACCGGACAATGTTTCCCTCCAGCGTACAGGTCGGCATGGCCACCGCCATCAGGTGGAGGCCGTAGAACTGCAGGAGGACGAGGAGGACTGAAGACACTGTCATGGTTCTCGTGGTTCTGGTCCTGATCTTCAGCCGGTTCGGATGTTTACTGGTCCCTCAGGTTGTTCTTCAGGTGGTTCTGATGGTTATGGTCCTTCAGGTGGTTCTGATGGTTCTGGTGGTACTGGTCCTTCCTTCAGGTGGTTATGGTTCTTTAGGTCCTGAGGTTCTGAAATTGACATCAGTTTTAGTTGAAGTTCTACAAAAACACAAATTGAGGTTCTGAGTTTTAAAAACCTTCACCTGAAGCGAGTCCTGGTCCTGGTGTTGGTGCCTGTGCTGATCGGGGTTCTGGTCTGGGATGCTTCAGGTGTGCTGTGTGAGCCGGCAGCTTAAGGTGAGTTCAGGTAACCTGGAACACAGAGCAGAAGATTGGCTGGAAGTCAGGACCAATCAGCGGGCGTCTACCTGAGTCATTAAATCCTGGAGAGTCTGATCCAAACCACAACCCCAGGGACCAGGACCAGCAGAGGTCTGCCAGGTGAGTCACTGCAGGTTCATGCAGGTCGGTACACAACTCTTTCCATGTGGAAATAATAGATTTGTTTTGTCTGAGATCAACACAAAGTATCTTTATTGCTTTATTTATTATCAATCAGGTCTGTTAATGTAGACGATCAAACTAATACTATGTGATAACAATAACAATAACAACAATAACAATAACAACAATAATAATGTCGGACATACAGACCGGTCGATGATGACGACTCACAGATAAACGGTTTGTCACAATAACGACTCAGCGAGTTTCCAGATCAGAGGCGGAAATATTAAAGACGGATAAACCAGTGAAGTTTCATTTCAGTGGAAATAAACTGACACATGAATATTGCAGCTAAAGTAAAATAATATGAAATGATCGTGTGCAGTTTCAACACGAATGAAAACTTCGTAATTTTTGTGACTCAAACTGATCTCAGAACAGGACTCTGAAACTGTTGAATCAGCGTTTCTATCGGTTGACTAATATTTCCATTTAAGACGCTCGATGTTTGTGACCGAAACGGACGAGGAAACTCCACGTGAAAATCAGTTCTCGTTATTACGATAACTGTGTCGATCGTCAGCGAGCTTCATACAGTATGATCATCGGTTTACCGTCAGGTGGGAAAAATACTCTGTTACTTAGTAAAAGTACTAATACCACTCTGTAAAAATACTCTGTCACAAGTAAAAGTAGTCACACTATTCTGTAAAAATACTCTGTTTCACTAAAAGTCCTCAATTGAAAATGTTCTTTCAGTAAAAGCCCAATCAACAGTCCAAACCTCAACATTATTACTTAAATATTAATACTATTAACATTATTACTAATACATTATCATAACTAATACATTAACATTGTTAACATTATAACTAATACATTAAAGTTATGGCTAATACATTAACAATATTACTAATGCAATAACATTGATAATATTAGTAATACATTAATAGTATTAACATTATTACTACGACTTTAAAGTTTAGTAACATTAACACTATATTAAAGTTATTACTAGTACATTAACATTGTTACTAATACTTTAATGTTATTACTAATACATTAACGTTCATAATACATTCACATTAGTATTACTACATTACAGTTATTACTATACATTAACATTGTTACTACTACTTTAAAGTTATTACTAATACATTTGTATTATTAACATTGTTACGACTACATTAAAGTTATTACTAATACATTTATATTATTAACATTGTTACGACTACTTTAAAGTTATTACTAATACATTTATAATAACATTGTTACTACTACATTAAAGATTTTACTAACACATTAACATTGTTACTACTACTTTAAAGTTATTACTAATACATTTATATTATTAACATTGTTACAATTGCAATAAAGATTTTACTAATACATTAACATTGTTATTACTACATTAAAGATTTTACTAACACATTAACATTGTTACTACTACTTTAAAGTTATTACTAATACATTTATATTATTAACATTGTTACGACTACATTAAAGTTATTACTAATACATTTATATTATTAACATTGTTACTACTACATTAAAGATTTTACTAATACATTAACATTGTTACTACTACTTTAAAGTTATTACTAATACATTTATATTATTAACATTGTTACGACTACATTAAAGTTATTACTAATACATTTATATTATTAACATTGTTACGACTACATCAAAGTTATTACTAATACATTTATATTATTAACATTGTTACGACTACATTAAAGTTATTACTAATACATTTATATTATCAACATTGTTACTACTACATTAAAGATTTTACTAATACATTAACATTGTTACTACTACTTTAAAGTTATTACTAATACATTTATATTATTAACATTGTTACTACTACATTAAAGTTATTACTAATACATTTATATTATTAACATTGTTACTACTACATTAAAGTTATTATTAATACATTAACATTGTTATTACTACATTAAAGATTTTACTAATACATTAACATTGTTACTACTACTTTAAAGTTATTACTAATACATTTATATTATTAACATTGTTACATCTGGAATCAGCAAATGTATTTACATGAAAAATGACTTCAACCATCAAAATAGTGTCACATTCATTATCTGTCACTTCACTAATTGATTATTGGACTCGTTGATTATTGGACTATCATGAGAAGTTTCAAAATGAAATTAATGAATCTTAAAAAAACAGGAAACGTAAAACCAACAAGATGATTGTTGTCTGGATCATTAAATTATCAAATAAAAATGAATTTTAGAATATTCTTGTTTAATCCTTCGAATATATAAATGCTAATTAATTATAATAAGAAACACGTGAAATAAACTCACTGTAAGACGGGTGCTGGTCTGTGGAGGTCCTTCAGGTTCTGGTCTTCCCGCTGAGGTTGTTGTGGTTCTGATGAGCATCTCTGTCATCTTGTGGTTTAAATAAAGCTTCATCCCGGACGGACAGAAACTGAAACTCTGATGTCTTCAAAGCAAATCAAAGCAAAAAATTCTGCGAAATTTGGAAATTCCCCCCTCAGGGTGCTTCATGTGAGGTATCTTTCTATCCCTGTTAGTACAAAAGTACACAGTAAAAAGTACAATAAGAACACACAAATACAATAAATGAAGTGGAGTACTTTGTGTCTTTAAGTTTGTGGAACGTTAACAGAGTTAGGCTCAAACGATTACGTACATTAACCATTTAGTTTGAGCTGATTCCTCTTACCTTAGATAAGAGTGGGTCCCTATGTCCTTAAATACTTTTCACCTTGAAAAGACATCAGAGACTTTCATTTTCCATTTAATAAAAACATTTAAGGACCTGATATGTTTTTAAGTAAAGGAGACTCCAAAGTTCAGGACTCTTTAAAATATAAATGAATCTATGATTAAATTAAATGTTTATAAAAACATTTTCACAACAGAAAACCTTCTAAAAGTACAACACAACAGTAGTATAGAAATACCAACATGTATTATTGTGCATTCATTCATTCAGTTCTTTAAAATATCTGAACTAAATCATTATAGTTAGTAAATTAATATGATTAAGTGTAAAAAATGAAGATCCGTTTAATGAGCCAGGAGATGATTCACAGGAAGAAGTTAATGTTCCCCAAAGTGTTTCTTTAGATTCAAAGGAGAACATTTATTTATTAAAGTTTTAACATTTAAATAAAGTTGGAAACTAAGACATCAATTTGCTGCATCATGATTTTCTTCCCGTTGTTTCACACTGAGGAGTGTCTTCGGTTCTTCATGCTTTCTGTATGAATCAAAGTGGACTCCGTCTTCCGTCATCACACATCGACTCTCAGGATGCGGTTTAACCCCCAATTATTTCAGTTTACATTTACAGAGAAGAGACGAGGGAGACAGTTTGACACGAGGCAGGAAGTTCAGCCTCAGTCGGCGTTTAGACAGAAAAGAAAGAGCGAAGACAGAGAACCATCGAGGATCTCTGAAAACAGGAAGGAAACCACGTAACTCCCTCTGAGGTTTTTCTCTACAACTCTTCTGAATGACTTTCAGCTGCAGTTTGTTCAGAAATGTGATTATGAAGGAAAGTCCTCGTCCTTCACTCCTTCTGTTTCATTCGGTTTCCACTTCGCTTCAGCTGGAAGGAAAATAAAGAAACACACTCTCCTGCGTTCGGTATCTCAGTTTAAAGGCTTCATCGTCTGCTTCAGCACATTTTCCATTAAACATAAATATTCACATCATTAAATACCTGGCGCTGCTCTTAGGAAAAAACAACTGTACATTGTTATATAAATAATTCAGTGTGAGAAATTATTACCGAATAAAATAGTTTGAACATGAAATTATATCAATAAATTGCTGCTGCCTGTGGCCGAATTATCAGATAACCTGAAACAAATATCTAAAATCACGTCTCTTTGTTCTCTGTAGTCTGTAGTGTTTTGTTTTTAGTTTGAAACAGAATCAATGTAGTTAACATTGAAACAGAATCAATGTTGTTAACAGTTAAACATAATCAATGTTGTTAACATTGAAACAGAATCAATGTTGTTAACATTGAAACATAATCAATGTTAACATTGAAACAGAATCAATGTTGTTAACATTGAAACATAATCAATGTTGTTAACAGTTAAACATAATCAATGTTGATAACATTGAAACATAATCAATGTTAACAATGAAACAATCAATGTTGTTAACATTGAAACATAATCAATGTAGTTAACATTGAAACATAATAAATGTTGTTAACAGTTAAACAGAATCAATGTTAACAGTTAAACAGAATCAATGTTAACAGTTAAACAGAATCAATGTTGTTAACAGTTAAACAGAATCAATGTTAACAGTTAAACAGAATCAATGTTAACAGTTAAACATAATCAATGTTGTTAACATTGAAACAGAATCAATGTTGTTAACATTGAAACATAATCAATGTTGTTAACAGTTAAACATAATCAATGTTGATAACATTGAAACATAATCAATGTTAACAATGAAACATAATCAATGTTGTTAACATTGAAACATAATCAATGTTGTTAACATTGAAACATAATCAATGTAGTTAACATTGAAACAGAATCAATGTTGTTAACAGTTAAACAGAATCAATGTTAACAGTTAAACAGAATCAATGTTAACAGTTAAACAGAATCAATGTTGTTAACAGTTAAACAGAATCAATGTTAACATTGAAACAGAATCAATGTTAACAGTTAAACAGAATCAATGTTAACAGTTAAACAGAATCAATGTTAACAGTTAAACAGAATCAATGTTAACATTGAAACAGAATCAATGTTAACAGTTAAACAGAATCAATGTCGTTAACAGTTAAACAGAATCAATGTTGTTAACATTGAAACATAATCAATGTTAACATTGAAACAGAATCAATGTTAACATTGAAACAGAATCAATGTTAACAGTTAAACAGAATCAATGTTGTTAACAGTGAAACAGAATCAATATTATTAACATTGACTGCCGGAGTTGCTCAGGACATGGGGTCACTGGATCGGCAGTAAAAGGAACTGGAGAAGGACCCAGCGGTGTCAGGAACCAGAGTCGGCCGGAACGCCGACACATAAACCGGGGGTTGCTGAGGCTCGAAAGTGGCAGCTGAAAATGGACACTATCCAAGGAACCTGATCCAAGGATCCAGATACGATCCGAGGAACCTGATACTATCCGAGGACCACTGATAATATCCAAGGAACCTGATCCAAGGATACAGATACTATCCAAGGAACCTGATACTATCCAAGGACCACTGATAATATCCAAGGAACCTGATCCAAGGATCCAGATACTATCCGAGGAATCTGATACTATCCAAGGACCACTGATAATATCCAAGGAACCTGATCCAAGGATCCAGATACTATCCGAGGAACCTGATACTATCCAAGGACCACTGATAATATCCAAGGAACCTGATCCAAGGATCCAGATACTATCCGAGGAACCTGATACAAGGACCACTGATACTATCCAAGGATCCAGATACTATCCGAGAAACCTGATACAAGGACCACTGATACTATCCAAGGAACCCTTATACTATCCAAGGAGACCTGATACTGTTCAAGGAGACCTGATACTATCCAAGGACCACTGGTACTATCCAAGGAGATCTGATACTATCCAAGGAACCCCGGAAACTTAAAAAAAACAACTAAATTGAACCTGGTGTCTGGCTAACTTCTAAAGATGCTCTACTAAGTACTAAAGATGCTCTACTAAGTTCTAAAGATGCTCTACTAAGTACTAAAGATGCTCTACTAAGTACTAAAGATGCTCTACTAAGTTCTAAAGATGCTCTACTAAGTACTAAAGATGCTCTACTAAGTTCTAAAGATGCTCTACTAAGTTCTAAAGATGCTCTACTTAGTACTAAAGATGCTCTACTAAGTTCTAAAGATGCTCTACTAAGTTCTAAAGATGCTCTACTAAGTACTAAAGATGCTCTACTAAGTACTAAAGATGCTCTACTAAGTACTAAAGATGCTCTACTAAGTACTAAAGATGCTCTACTAAGTACTAAAGATGCTTGTCATGAAGGGGTTGAATAATTTTGAGACTGCAGTAGTCATTAAAAGTGGCATTTTGTGTTGAATTTGGAGAAACCACTTGTAGTATTAGTTGTGTTGAGCTATTTAAATTGTCCTTGTTTGAGTTGTTTATTGAAAACAGCTGAAAGTTTGTAAATGTTGCCAATAAACCTAATTTGCAATGGGGATTGAATAATTTTGAGTGCAACTGTATGTATGTGTGTATATATATATATATATATATATATGTATGTATGTATGTGTATATATATATATATATATATATATATATATATATATATATATATTAGTACTGGGCAACGATTACAATTTTTAATCGTGATTAATCACATGATTTTCTGTGATTAATCTCATTGTTATGCGCAAAATTCAATAATGAATTCAAAAGTAGTGTATTGCGCACTTTTATTTTAAAGTACTGCTATATGAACTAAAGTGCAATAACATTTGGTTTACAATCACTTTAAACAAATCAGGTTATTTTTAACAGAAGTATTCCCTTTAGACAGTAGCAGTTAAAATACAGTTATGATTCTGATAATAGATATTCAGCCGGTGTTCTTCATGTGTGTAAGAGATGCAATTTGAGCGGGAGCAGCAGGAAGAGAAGGAAGAGACGCCACACACACACACACACACACACACACACACACAGACAGCTGTTCACCGCTCGCTGCCCGGTTGTTGTGTTAAAAATATCCGCTTAATAATAATAAAAAAAAACTGCGTTAATGCGCGATAAAATACTTGTCGGCGTTAATTAATTAATGCGTTAACGCGATAACGCGATAATAACCCGATAACTTGTGTAACAGAGTTAATGATTCCACTTGCCATCATTGGCCATTATTTGCTAATATTACTGTATTATTTAAGTTATTACTAAGCCATATCATTTTCATATTATTTCCTCCTTTATTTCTGTCAATATCTTACAACTTATCATTAGTTTTCCATGGAGACAAGTATGTTGTGTGTCACTAGAGCGCCCTCTGCTGGGCTCCTGCAGACTTGAGCGGTGCGCCCTGCTGTCCGTGACCAGTCTGCAGCACGCTGTCTCCGTGGTCGGTTGATCTGTGACAAGCTCCGTTGTGATATCTGTATAAGTTCCTTTTTGTCCGTAGAATTGTTTCGATTTACAATTTCTAGAGCAAATGCTTTTTACTGCTAACTTTATTTAGCATTAGCAGAATGCTAACAATCAGCTAGCTTAAGCGTTTGTTTCTTTACTTATTTTTTATTTTATACATATATTTATCCCTTTAAGGGGGAAATGTGCATATGACAGGTGCCCGGGGAGCCGCTAGGGACACAGTGTCTCGCTCAAGGACACTTTGACTCAGAACACGTCCCAGCCAAGGATCGAACCGTCAAACACAACCCTCTTAGCTAGTGAGCTTGTCGCCCCCTTACTTTGGCAGTTCCCGGAGTTTGTGACCACGAGGTGGGCTGTGAGAAACCCTAATGTGCTTCTGTTTGTTACCAGGTATATTGAACTGAAATGTCATTTGATTTAAATGTACCAGTCCGCAGCACGCTGTCTCCGGGATGTGCTACGTATATATGCTGTCCTGTGAATAAACGGCTGGTTGGAGCCAAAAAGACATAAAGTGTGCCTGAATCAAAACACAACGCAAAGAGAGAGTACACAACTGCTACACTTGCCCAGCCCTAATATGTATCAGTGGTGGCCGTCAGGGCCTTCAAAGCCTTCTCTGCTGGCTTAAACAGAATCACAAAGTTAGAGCTATTTTATAATTTAATAATTTTTCTTTAATACACTACATGTATTATAATGTATATAAATATTGTCTCATTATCTTATGTTCTCATTGCACAGCTACTGTGCTCCTCAGCTGCTCTTCAGTGCAGCTTGTTTTAAGTAGAGCTTTTATCCAATCAGAGTTCACCTCTGTGTCTCTAGGTAGAAGAGAGGCCCCAGGCCTGCAGACTCACCAGTGAATCCATGTGCAGGTTAAGTGAATGGGGACGATGTTGTTGATCGTCATAGTGTTCAACCAACCAGATCTTTAGTTTGATGTGCCAGAGCCTTCTAGCTGGCCTACAAGTACGTCAGCATTAACTCGCAGCTCAGTATTGCGGTGCAGCTCTGCAGTGAGGTGCAGCGTGTGCTGTGATTGGTTCAGTGGGCGAGCACGTGACTATTGTGAACCGAAACTTAAGGTAGCCAGCAGAGCTTAGTTGGAGGAGTAAGAGTTCAAATTGAAAGATATGGAAGAAATTATGACATTTTTAGGGTTTTGCTTGGCTTAGTTTATCTATTTTTTTACCTAGCTTTGTTTTATTAACAATGACTGAAGGAGGAGGAGAAACGGATTTAGTGGTGGAGTTACTGACAATGCCTTTCTCAAGAAGGACATTTCAGGAAAAGCTGGACATCGTAAGAAATGGTCAGTCAACCCCACAGCTAGCAGCCCTGACCCAGCCAGGAAAATGATGCGAACCGGCCGCCGTAGATGAATTGAGAAGGACTTCTTACTGGAACTGAAACGATGTTCTGTACAACCATGGGATTAAACTCTTTGTCAACAAAGAAAGGAGGATGGACTTTGTCTTTAAGTGAACAGCATTTGGTAAGAGTTAGAGTATCTCTTTGTGCTGTGTCACTCTATGCACCAACCTTTTTTGTTTTCTGTTTTGTTTGGGTGGGGGGAATTATTTATTTACTTAATTTTATTTCATCTTTGTGTATTTTTTTTTTCTTTCTTAACTTGTTATGTAATTTTTTGTAATGTTTAATGTGCTCTGTACGCTCTGCACGTTCTCTTGCATTGTTAAAAAACTTGGAAAAATAAAATATTCCAAAAAAGAAAATGGACGAGATAAAATAGATATATTCCTTTATTTAAGATGCTTAAATGCTTTGTCAATAAAGTAAAAAAAATATTTGATGACACGCCCCTCTCAGTTGATGCCACGCCCCCCACGCTAGATCAGGGTCAAAATTCTGAACTGAAAAAAAGATTTGAATCTGAAAAATATAAAATCTGAAACTGAAAAATGAAAAAAAAAAAATTATTCAAAAAAATTCCAGAACTGAATCAAAATTATATTCAACCCCAAAAAACTTTTCATTCACTTATTTTTATTTTGAATACATTGCTGTATTTTTCAAGACCACAACTTGAACTTTCAGGTTCACATTCTTTTTTCAAATGAACACAAGTTTTGACCTGGATTAGCTCCAAACTCCAGGGATCAAAAGAACACTTAATTCTTCAGTTTATCACAAACATTCATCATCAACACATAAAGAAACATTTCATCCTTCAGTTTATCACAGTTTATCATCTCTTTATGTTTATGTCATTATTTGGGTTCAAATAAACATTTTCAATCCCTGCTTCCTGGTTCAGGAAGACGTTCACTTGTTGACGTCACGTGGTGTTACCTGGGTGAGGGGCGGAGCCTCAGACGCTCCCTGAACAGGAAGTAGCCCGGATGTTGGGTGGTGTAACCGTATAAGTTACACTCCCTGTTTCAGAGAGCAGAGAGTGAGCGCGCGCTGCCTACACGGTGAGTCTCTGGTGTTTTTGAGTGTTTTTGAGTGTTTCTCGTTGTTTCTGTCGCTTCTGTCGCTTCCGGTCGTCTCACGGTGGTCGGTGGGTCTGCTTGGAGCTTGCGCGTAAACGCGGAAATACCCTTAGCGGGACCGTCAGATGACGCGTGGAGGATCAATAATCCGTAATCGATCCCGGTCTGGTCAGGTCCAGGTGACACTCTTTGCAGGTCTGCTGGATTGATTTGTTGCTTTGTTGTCATATGAATATATGTGACCGGTTCTTGTGAGTTTGTCATTGTGTTAATTACATTGATTTTGACTATATGCGTTGTCCGTTAATGACGCAGCTTCCCGTCGTGCGCGTGTTCATGTATCTAAACTCTGCAGTTCGTGTTTTGTAGGTAACATTTTATTTCACTTGTCAAATGTTGCAGTGTTCTGTGAATATGCTGTTTTTACACGAAACAAATAATAACCCGTAGCTGTGACGTCATAATTAGGTGATTCAACTGTAGTAGGACTGAAGGCCCGCCACTGGTGTGTGTGTGTGTGTGTGTGTGTGTGTGTGTGTGTGTGTGTGTGTGTGTGTGTACCCCCCCTTGGATGTTTTACCCTTTTGTTGCTTTTATACATGGAATCATGGTCAGTATAATTTGGCTTTCATTTCAAAGTGAAAACAGATTTTTACAAACTAATGTCAATTAATTAAAAATATACAAGGTAAAGTAAATGATTGCATAAATATTCACCCTCTTCAGGTGAGTGTTGTGTTCAAAGGTTTCTCAAACAGAGAAGAAGCAGCCCCCCCCCCCCCCCCCTCCTCCTCCTCCTTGCTCTCTTTCAGCCAGCAGGGCCAGAATCAAATGGTTCAGGTTGAAATCAAAAGTATTTAATATTCTTAACAGAAGCTAAAACAAATGCAAACTGAATTACACTATCGACAGTAAAACAAACATAATATTCCAAGAAATATGAGGCCCCACAGGACAGGTTGGTGTATCTGCCCCGCGGTACGGAGGAGGTCTGAGGATCTTCTGTGTATCTTCAGCTCAGTGATTGGCCGAACCCTTCGGACTTCAGTCGGCCTTCTTCTTGGCCCGTTCCTCCCTCCTTGACGGCTCAGAAAGCCTTCAGCATCGTCCTCTCTCTGATCTTTATTACTTCATGGCGGTGTCATCATTCTCTGGTTTCTCTCACAGTGCTCAATACATTCAGTGACTCCTTTCAGTTTAAACCTCCTACAAGTAAACATATTGTAACACATAATATCCACGCTAGGAGCGCTTTTAAACTGAAGTTCCTGACAGGATTTAGTAGATGCACATTTGGCTGTAATCACAGCACTGATTGTGTGGTGATAAGTCTCACTCAGGCACCTGACACGTGTTAGTATTACATGTAGTATACATGTTAGTGTTTAGTAAGAGTTCAGGTTGAAACATGAGAAGTTATGACATTGACTTGACATCTTTAGCGTGTTGCTTGGTGTAGATTCTTCTTTTGTTTGACCTAGCTTTGTTTTTTAACACTCGATGGCTGAAGGAGGAGTTACGGACTTTGTTAACAAAGGAAGGAGGATGGACTTTGTCTTTAAGTGAAGGCAGCTTTGGTAAGTGAACGGCTTTTGTTTTTACATCTGCAGTCTCACTATTCGGGCTCATTGGGTAGAGAGGGTTGTCCGGCAACCGCAAGTTCGGTGGTTCGATCCTTGGCTGCTACATGTCCTGTGCCGAAGTGTCCTTGAGCAACACACTGAACCCCTAAACTGCTCCCCGGGGGCTCCTCAGCAGCATATATATATATATATATATATATATATATATATATATATATATATATATATATGACATGTTAAACGTATCAGGTCATAGTTTATACTGTTTTCAAGTTAAAAACAATAAGAAATAGGTGTAAGGTCCATAGAGGGTTAAATAAATAGAACCTATGAAAATGTGTTGAGTCATGTTATGTTTCACATGAATCAGCTCTCTCTCTGTCTCTCTGTCTGTCTGTATTTCTGTCTGTCTGTCTGTCTGTCTCTCTCTGTCTCTCTCTCTCTGTCTCTCTCTCTGTCTGTCTGTCTCGAGATAAACTTGAACTCTACTTCACAGTTTGAGAGTCTGGATTTATCTGAACCTGCTGATCGACTACAGACTGACCAGGACTAACCAAGAGTAGCTACTCCTAAAGGATCTGGTCTCAGTGGATCAAGTCTGGATTAAGGATTCTGACCGTGTGGATTAGGACTAAAGAGGTGGACTGAGCCTCTAAAATGAAGCACTTGATCAACACTAAAGCTTTGGCTGTGGTGGTGCTGTCGGCTCTGGGGTGAGTACTACTACTACTACCACTACTGCTAACTACTACTACTACTACTACTGCTAACTAGTACTACTACTACTACTGCTAACTAGTACTACTACTACTACTGCTAACTAGTACTACTACTGTTACTACTACTGCTAACTAGTACTGCTACTACTACCACTACTGCTAACTACTACTACTACTACTGCTAACTAGTACTACTACTGTTACTACTACTGCTAACTAGTACTGCTACTACTACCACTACTGCTAACTACTACTACTACTGCTAACTAGTAATACTACTGCTAACTAGTACTACTACTACTGCTAACTAGTACTACTACTGCTAACTAGTACTGCTACTACTACCACTACTGCTAACTACTACTACTACTACTACTACTACTGCTAACTAGTACTACTACTGCTAACTAGTACTACTACTACTACTACTGCTAACTAGTACTACTACTGTTACTACTACTGCTAACTAGTACTGCTACTACTACCACTACTGCTAACTACTACTACTACCACTACTGCTAACTAGTACTACTACTACTACTACTACCACTACTGCTAACTAGTACTACTGCTAACTACTACTACTACTGCTAACTAGTACTACTACTGTTACTACTACTGCTAACTAGTACTACTACTGTTACTACTACTGCTAACTACTACTACTACTACTGCTAACTAGTACTACTACTACTACTACTGCTAACTAGTACTACTACTGTTACTACTACTGCTAACTAGTACTGCTACTACTACCACTACTGCTAACTACTACTACTACCACTACTGCTAACTAGTACTACTACTGTTACTACTGCTATGACTACTACTGTTTGAAATGCATATACTGATATTAATGATGGATTGTGTTTCGGTTTGAACCCACAGAGTCCTGTTCTGCTACCTCTTCCTGACCTACAGGTAGTACAACATAATAATATATATATATATATATATATATATATTAATAACGTTTTCTAGGAACTGTGTCATATATTTCAATATTAAAGTGTGAATGCCTGATGATGAAGACGATGTGTGTGTTTAACCTCTTGAACCCGTACTCCAGAGTGTAAATCTCTAACTAAGGTCTATTTGAATATCTGTTATAACAGAAACACTTGTGAGCTGTGTTCTGATGGCTACATATTGTGTGTGTGTTACTGGTTAATAGTACATGAAGAACATATCGCTCCATGCATCGTCTGTCTGTGTCTATGGAGCCTTGCTCAGCCTGTGGTGGTGGATCTGAGCATGTGACCACTCGTTCGAACCGGGTGGTTATTTCGAACACACCCGTGTGTTCCATGAAGTGATTGACAGAATTTTCAGCCACTAAAAAGCCAAAACCGTGCCGTGCTCCCCCCCCCCCCCCCCCCCATATTGACCTCCATTTTGTGTCACATTTGTTACAAGGATTTTGTTCGGATTTCTCCGTTTTCACCCTGAAAACCTCCTTCAAGGTACGGTGCAGTTGTAATCTTGGGAGTGTTGGGTTGTGCTTTGTGGTGGCTTCTTGGACGTAACTTTTGAATGCTTTCACGGAGAGAGATCTGGATGTTCGGGCTAGAATCTGTATGGGATGCTCATGCTTCCTGATGACCGGTGCGATGCAATGGCTGCATTTCAGAAGCATTGTCCGAGTTGTTAGGTCGCCGGTGGTGGCGTGAAATGCATGATGTTGTGGCGGATCTTCTTAGTTAGTTAGCAGAATAGTTTATATGGTGTTTGCGGTGTGTAAAATGGTTTACAGGATTAAGTTGAGGAGACTTTTTTTAAAAAAAGTAATTTTTTAAATTTCTTTATGAACTTTTATTTCTACGACGCTCTCTTCGATTAAATATCTCGCTCGGGTCCGAGGGACTGAGGGTTTGGTGTTCTTCTGTTCTATAAAGTGTGAATGTTAATTATTAACATCCCAACACAAGTTTCTGTCCAAAAACTACAATAAAATTCACAAAGAAATAAAAAAAATACACAACAAACGTCACCACAAACTAACAAAGAAAATCCATCGTGTGTGTGTGTGTGTGTGTGTGTGTGTGTGTGTGTGTGTGTGTGTGTGTGTGTGTGTGTGTGTGTGTGTGTGTGTGTGTGTGTGTGTGTGTGTGTGTGTCAGAGGCGTTGAGCTCTTCAAGCAGAACATCAATCAACAGAACTATAACTGTCAGTAGAACTTTGGAGTTTGTACTGATCAGCTCCACCCTGATTACGTAATCTATAATACAGTAAATATTAAAACTATAATACTACAGAGACACAAACAGTTATAGTCCTCTTTTTGTGTGTGTGTGTGTGTGTGTGCTGGGCAACGATTACAATTTTTCATCTCGATTAATCGCATGATTTGTTTGCGGTTAATCTCATTGTTATGTTAAAGTTCATAATGAATCTAAAGTAGTGTGTTAAAGTGCTGCTCTATGAACTAAAGGTCAACAACATTTGGTTTAAACACGTTAAACTCATCAGGTTCTTGTTAACAGCAGGATTCTCTTCACACAGCAGCAGTTATAACACAGTTATAATGATTCTGATCATAGATATTCAGCCGGTGTTCACAACTTTATCTTCATGTGTGTCAGAGATGAATTTAAATCTACATCTTAAACCTGAAACCTCTCTACGTCATGTTTTATGTTTGTTAAACTCTCAGTAGTGAAGAGAGAGAGAGAGAGATTTGATTTTAAATGTATCTTTATTTCTTGTTAAGTTCCGTTTACAGTTGATCAAAAGCTACAACAAAAGGAATTCATGCAAAAAAACAAAATTTAAATACTAAAGAAAACAGAAATAAGTTGAGAACCAGAGCATCGTCTCTGTCTGAAGCCAGAATGTCTTCAGACTCCAAATGTTCACAGAGCTCAGTGTTCTTTGTCAGTCTGTGTCCGTTAGTCCACAGGGGGTTTACACCGGGACCACCAACAGCCCCTTGGGGAGGATCCGCCAAACACCTGGGTCCACCTGGACCCCCTCGCTCCTCCATCGTTGGTCACATGGTGTTCGGTCTCCTCCTCTGGCAGGGAGGCACAGACCTCCTCCACCAGCCTGAGCAGCAGCCTGATGGACCGGATGCTGATCAGCGGTGTCCTCACAGCTCTCTGAGGGACTGTGAAGACCCCCCACGCCTGTAAGACGGACTGGTAGACGGTGTGGGACCACGTAGAACCTCTGGGGCTGAAGCAGGAAACAGGTGTTTGTCTCCTCAGCAGCACACAGGCAGCATCAGTCCATGGCAGCCCAAGCTGGACCACCAGACCCTGTCCCCCCTCCTGGATCGGCAGGTACAGCACCGCAGGTCTCAGCCAGTGAAGCCCCGACCAGAAGAAGTCCACAGCTGTCCTCTGGACGTCTTTGATCAGGCCCCGTGGTGGAGGCGGGACTACCAGTCTGTGCCAAAGGGTCGAGGCAGCCCGGTCAGGCTCCTCCCCCTGCAGGAGAGCTGAGGTAGCAGCCGTTCCTGTGACCTCATCATGTTAAACAGCAACCCTCACCGTGTGCACTGAGGAGAACCAGAGCGCTGCTGTAGACCGCTAGAAGAACCAGCAACACAAAGATGAAGAGTCACCTCCATCACAGACTCACTGAGAGGTTCTTCACCTCTGAGGACCTTCATCCCTTCATCTCTCTTCTTGAGCTTCCTGAGAAACATCACGAGCTTCTTCAGACGGAAACCTTTCTTCTCCTCTAAAGCATCCTCACCATACGTTTCCTTTATGCCCGAAACACTTTTCATGAACTTGTCTGCGTCCGGAAAATAGTCTGAAACTTCTACAGATTGTCCAAACGTTTCATCCAGGAAGTTATCAATCTCCTCCTTCGGCCGGCCTGTGAGGACAAGCGGTCCGCTTGTGGCCCACTTCCCCACACTCCGAGCACCTGATGCTACCTGTGCTAGCGTACACCATGTAGCGTCCCTCCCCGTGTTTCACCCTGAAGGAGACCTGCAGCGTCTGTGAGGGACAGGTTAGCGTGTCCCACGGAGGGAGGGAGGGAGGGAGGGAGGGAGGGAGGGAGGGAGGGAGGCAGGCAGGCAGGCAGGCAGGCAGGCAGGCAGGCAGGCTGGCTAACAATGCCTTTGACTGAACGTGTGTGTGTGTGTGTGTGTGTGTGTGTGTGTGTGTGTGTGTGTGTGTGTGTGTGTGTGTGTGTGTGTGTGTGTGTGTGTGTGTGTGTGTGTGTGTGTGTGTGTGTGTGTGTGTGTGTGTGTGTGTGTGAGCCTCCACTGCCGCTTAATAATAAAAACTGCGTTAATATAAATGTCGGCGTTAATGAATGAATGCATTAACACGATAATAACACGTTAACTTGCCCAACACTAATATATTTGTGCACAGATTGGCTGATGATGATGTCATCTCTGTGAGTCATGAGTTCCACCTGGTGGCTCCTGATCAGTGAGTACCTTCATCAGATGTGTTGATGACGCCTGTTCACCAGTACTTGTACAGACTCAGTATGAACAACAGGAACGGTGCTAACAATGCTAACAATGCTAACAATGCTAACTACCCCTCAGACTGTTTTCTGTTGTAATGAGAGAACGTTTGTGTTTTAGTCTGCAGTACCAACAGCCGAGCATCCTACGAGGGTGAGTATCATGCATAGTCCTTGCTTGTTTGTTTGTTTGTTTGTTGTTTGTTGATGATGTCAGTCCGTGTTCTTAACCGTAGTCGTACCGACGTGGTGACGGTGACGCCCTGGCTGGCTCCTGTCGTCTGGGAGGGAACCTTTAACCCGGTTCTACTCGACAGCATCTACAAAGAGAAGAACATCACCGTCTCAGCCACTGTGTTCGCTGTTGGAAAGTAAGTATGACGTCAGAACGTTGTGGTTTCTACGTCTCTGCTCTGACCTTTGACCTGGAAGTGACCCCTCTGCCCGTCTGGACAGGTACATCATGTTCCTGAAAGACTTCCTAGAGACAGCAGAGCAGCACTTCTTCGTTGGTTTCAAAGTGCACATTTACGTGTTCACCGACCGGCCGAATGAGGTTCCCCAGTTCAAGATGGCTGCCGGCCGTCAGGTAAACACTGATTCCTTCTCTTAAACTCCCACACAGGTTTCCTGATATGTTTTGATATGAAATGACTTCCTCCTCCAGCTGACGGTGCGTTCGGTGCCCAGCTCGAAGCGTTGGCAGGAGATCTCCGCTCGGAGGATGGAGCTCATCCAGACGCTGATCGAGCAGCTTCCACACCGTAGCGACGACTACGTCTTCTGTCTGGATGTGGACTCCAAGTTCCACGGCCGCTGGGGGACCGAGTCACTGGGCGGACTGGTGGCTGTGATTCATCCGGGTGAGTGGGCAGACTGTGGCTGTGATTCAATTTCATTCATTTTTGTATATCCCCAAAATCCCAAATTCCCCTCAGAGGGCTTTACAATCTGTCCACATGGACACCTTTGTCCCAGGACCTCACATGAGAACAGGGAGACTCTCTTTGTGCTACAAAGCACACGGTATGGAATCCAATGCGTTGGAATGCTGAAAGCTGAAATGAATTGTAAAAAAATTGCTGAAAATACAGAAATGGGAGACGACCTGTCTGAAAAAGCATTTAAAGTGCTGAAAACCTTCTCGTTTAAATGTTGAACGACGGTGTCTGAAGCTGAAAGGATGAGAAGAAGGCTTTGAAAGTTGAAGAAGTTTAAGAGGATTTGAAGATTTTCTCCACAGAGATCCATTCAATGAGATATGAAGAGATATCGCACACTTCTCCTGAAAGAGATGAACATTTTAATATTTGAACAGTTTCTTTAAAATATGAAGAAGAAGAAGAGTTTGAAAAAGCGTACAGAAGAAATCTAATGAAAAGAGGAATAAAGAACAGGATGACACTACTTGGAATGCTTAACAGCATTAAGAGGGTTCTGTTGAAAGACGATAAAATCTTCTGTTTAAATGAGTCGGAACCAGTCGAGGGTTAAACAGTGAGCGGGTTTCTGTTCACTGACAGAAGCCAACCCAATAATAAGATAAACGCAGCACGAAGGCTGTTATTCTCAACATCCACATGAATATTAAAGTCTCCTACAATAATTACTTGATCTGTTTGAAGGACTAGATTTGATCAAATCTCCGACCCGGGGCCCGGTACACTAGAACAATACAACTGGCTGTATTAAGACTAAGAACCAGGCTTTCACAGGAGTAATAGTCGAGTTTAGGTTTAGGTTTAATAATAGGCTTGAGTCAAAGATGGCTGCTATGTGAGTATTAACATGACGAGAGGAGTTGATTCATTTAGACACGTTCTTCATTACACAGCCAGGTTTCAGACAGACAAATCAAAATGATCATCTGATATTAAATCATTTACTAACGCAGCTTCAGATGACAGAGATCTGATATTTAACTCTCCTATGTTGTTGCACCGTTGGTATTAACTTGGATTAGGTTACTTTATATAACTCCTCAACTGTTGACTTTTGATTTAGTGACTGTAAGTGTCCGTGGGGCAGACGGTCTGTGGTTGTGGGGGGTAACTGCTCTAATGAAGACTGACACTCTGCTTCCTGGTTTGAACTCTGGGTTGTCACGGATACATCCAGGTGAGTGGGCGGGGCCGCACCAGTTTCAGGTGTCTCTCGGTACATCCCTCCAACCGGAAGTTGTTCTGCTCTGCCATATTGACGGCCGTCCCAAAGCTGTTATTTCTGCTCTGAGGAGGGAGGAGGGAGGAGGGAGGAGGGAGGAGGGAGAAGAGAGGAGAGAGAGGAGAGAGGAGAGAGGAGAGAGGAGAGAGGAGAGAGGAGGGAGGAGGGAGGAGGGAGGAGAGAGGAGGGAGGAGAGAGGAGGGAGGAGGGAGGAGGGAGGAGGGAGGAGAGATCTCTGAGGAGCCATGAGCGAGGACGCACGAGAGCAGCCTTCCAGGAAGTGTTTTAACGGCCGACACGCCCCCTCAGTGTTCATCTGTGATGTGATTGGACGCTGCAGCCGATCGACTGATGACGTGTTTCAACATGTAAACAGTGAAGATCAGATTAAACTCTAGTTTATATTTGATCTGTTCTCTGGTTTAAATAGATGTTCATTGTAGTCTGAACAACAAAAGAACCACAAACAACTTCCTTCATTTAGTAAAGATTTGTGTTTTCATGATGTTTCCTCAATAACTTCATGATGAAAGGATGAAAGTGAGAGATCTGGAGAACAGAACACAGTTTGTTAAAGAGGTAACGGCTACAGAGAGACACTCCTCTACTCTGGCAGTGATCACTGTGTGTCTTTATGAGTTATTAGTGTTATTAGTTACTATTATTAGTACAGTGATCATGTGAACAGACACAAACTCCTCTAAAGTCTCTCCAGCTGTTAAAGCGACTGACAGCTGATCCAGGTGTGATCAGCTGATCCAGGTGTGATCAGCTGATCCTCCGTCATCAGAAACAGACGTCGCTTCACGTGACGCTTCAGAGGAAAGGACGTCTCATGTCTCTTAAAAAATATTTCCTCATTTCCTCTCTCCTCGCATGGTTTCCTTGCGTCTCTCCATGCATCCCTGGTGGGAGGGACTAAGACGCAAGGAAAGGACGCAAGTGAGGGAAACGGGGGTGCAATTAACAGACTTGGGATGTACCCACAGTCTCCATTAACAGGTGTTGGTTCCTCTGGTCTGCAGGTTACTATAAAGATGGACGCAGAAGCTTCCCCTACGAGCGGAGGCCCGCCTCCAGAGCCTACATGGCCCCTGGGTGGGGAGACTTCTACTACTGTGGGGGGGCATTTGGAGGTCTTCTGCAGGAAGTACATCAGCTCGCCAAAACCTGCCGCTCCAACTTTGAGGCTGATGCCCAGGAGCGCATTGAGGCTGCCTGGCAGGAGGAGAGTCACCTGAACAGGTAGGCAGGAGGAGAGAGACCTGAACAGGTAGGCAGGAGGAGAGAGACCTGAACAGGTAGGCAGGAGGAGAGAGACCTGAACGGGTAGGCAGGAGGAGAGTCACCTGAACAGGTAGGCAGGAGGAGAGAGACCTGAACGGGTAGGCAGGAGGAGAGTCACCTGAACAGGTAGGCAGGAGGAGAGAGACCTGAACAGGTAGGCAGGAGGAGAGAGACCTGAACAGGTAGGCAGGAGGAGAGAGACCTGAACAGGTAGGCAGGAGGAGAGAGACCTGAACGGGTAGGCAGGAGGAGAGAGACCTGAACGGGTAGGCAGGAGGAGAGAGACCTGAACGGGTAGGCAGGAGGAGAGAGACCTGAACGGGTAGGCAGGAGGAGAGAGACCTGAACGGGTAGGCAGGAGGAGAGAGACCTGGACGGGTAGGCAGGAGGAGAGTCACCTGAACAGGTAGGCAGGAGGAGAGACATCTTGTGTTGAACCTTGTCGTACATTCTAATGACTGTACTTCCTGTTCCTGTGTCTAGGTACATGTGGATCAACAAGCCCAGTAAGGTGCTCTCACCTGAGTACCTTTGGCAGGACTTTAAACCCAAAAATCCCGAAGTTCACATCATCAGGTTCTCTGGGGTCATGAAGAACTACGCTGAGATCCGACCCAACGCCTGAAAGGTTCTGGAGAAGCTACGTCTGCACACTGTAAACTCTGGCGGGGATTCACAAACCTGTCACTCAACACCTGAAGCTCCACCTACCTCACCTGACGGAGTCCCAACCTAAACCACTAAAAACATTATAGTAGACTAAAGAAGCACTTCCTGTCGTTACACTGGGTCTCTGATCCGCCCCCCCTTCAGACTCAGGATCTGGAGATAAAGGTGTATCTCTGAAGCATTTTAGCCGAATAACCTTTTCTCGTTCGTCTCTCTCTTCTTCTAACTTGTGAGCTGAACTTGTGTGTTTGACATTAAGGCTTTACAGACGCTAGCGTTAGCCGGATAGCATGAAATACCCATAGAACCAGGTATGCTAACAACGGCTAACCTCGTCAAAGCTAAGAGCTGATCAAGTCTTTGTCAGGGTTCACGCGAGGCCTTCAGGTTTTAAATTGAATGCAGGAAATTAGAAGATTTAGGCCTAAGAAAAGGTCTAAAATTGCCTTAAATAGTTTTTGTAGGTCTTAAATGAAATGGTTGGAATTTACCATCATTTATATTTGGAACCACAATCAATATGAAGGATTTACACAACACATGAAGTCATGTTACGCTTCTGAAGCTCCAGGTTTTATATTCAGACTTCTGATTAAATTCTGGTTCAGACGTAATCCTGTTTACAGAGTAACTTATACTTGTATTTGTAGTTCCTGTTACCGGTCCATCACCGTGGTTACAATGGAAGGTGGACTGTTTTTAAACGTCGAGCCCTAAACCACCAAACCCACCAAACCCCCGACTTGAAGCTCACAGCGTAACTTCACACGCTACATAAATGTACGTTCTCTATGATCAGAATCATTATAACTGTGTTATAACTGCTGCTGTGTGAAGAGAATCCTGCTGTTAACAAGAACCTGATGAGTTTAACGTGTTTAAACCAAATGTTGTTGACCTTTAGTTCATAGAGCAGCACTTTAACATAAAAGAGCTCAACACACTACTTTAGATTCATTATGAACTTTAACACAACAATGAGATTAATCACAAACAAATTATGCGATTAATCGAGATGAAAAATTGTAATCCTTGCCCAGCACACACATATATGTATATGTATGTATATATATATATATGTATATATATATATATATATATATGTATATGTATGTATATATATGTATATATATATATATGTATATATATATATATATATATATGTATATGTATGTATATATATGTATATATATATATATGTATATGTATGTATATATATGTATATATATATATATATATATGAAATGCAAATATGTGCTCTTACCCCAATATATTAATTGCTGTGACACTGTATATTACTATTGTACTGTGTAAATACATTAATGCAGTGGTCCCCAACCACCGGGCCGCACAGAAAGAATAAATATATTATTTCTGTTTTAATGATTATCAGAGTCTGAAAGAAGTTTTATTTTGAAAAATTAACGGATTCTCTCACAATTTCATCCGCCTGAGCCTCTTGACGTGTCGAGACGTTTGTCTCGGTCACGTGATCCGTGACCTCAGAACTGAAGCAAACTAGAGACGACGAGTCAAACACTTCTGGAGCTTCTTTACAAAGACGAAAAGGCCACGAAGGAGACAGAAGAGCCGACAACTACCAAGAAGAAAGCTTCATTTAACAGACAATATCAGGAGTCTAACTAAATATCAGGAGGAATTCTGACGGCCAAACCCGCTCTGCAGACTATGAGGCCACAGATGAAGATCAGCTGCTGGAGGCCTTAAAGTCTGTTTGAGACAACAGCTCTGCTGGTGTTTAGATTAAAGGCTGAATATCCTGAGACCTCCACTAAAGCACTGAAACCTGCTTCCATGTCACACCTCCTCTCTGTGAAGATGTTCTGCAGTGACAGCGATCAAACATAACGCAGTAGTCTGGACATGAGGACTTCAGGTGTCATCATCTCCCTTTAACTCAGACGGGACGTCTCGCTGCAGAGAAACCAGCTCAGGGCTCCACTGATTCATCGTTGTGAGTTGTATTTATTTATGGATTTCATATTTGTTTTCATGCCGATCGTATCATTTTAATTCGTCGTGTTTATCCGCCGCACGTTGAGGCCGGTCCGTGAAAATATTGTCTAACGTGAA
This sequence comes from Pholis gunnellus, assembly GCF_910591455.1. Lineage (NCBI taxonomy): Eukaryota > Metazoa > Chordata > Actinopteri > Perciformes > Pholidae > Pholis > Pholis gunnellus. The sequence continues at coordinate 22,223,750 of NC_136544.1, forward strand.
ACTGGTCCGTGGAGCATTAAAGGTTGTGGACCTCTGCATTGATGTATTTAAAGTAATTGTAGGACTTATTTGTAGTCCGACACATTTTCTTCCATACTTAAACCAGTATGGCCTTAAAATAAAAAATGTCCTTCTGTGGTCTTAAAAGGTATGGTTTGTGGTTGATTTTCTGAGAACGTCTTCCTATCTCTCCCAAAGATATGTAACATGTAAAAAATGTGTGGTTACAGAGTCAACTGGAACCTACTTCAAAGGATTGTCCGTCTGAGTCACTTCACTCGGCAGCTACATTTTGTGGCGCAACAATGGGCAAAAAAAACGTGACTATTCGTCTCATTCAACTGACGGAGCTACAGTTAGCTCAGCTAGCTTGTGCTAGCTAGCTAGCGGCCATGATTATATACTCCACACAGTGGTGGGCCGTCAGGGCCTGCAATGCCTTCTCTGCTGGCCTAATCACAAAGTTAGAGCTATTTTATAGTTTAATAATTTTTCTTAAAAACTCTACATGTATCATAATTTATAAAAATATTTGTCCCATTATCTCATGTTGTCATTGCACAGCTACTGTGCTCCTCAGCTGCTCTGCTTCAGTGCAGCTTGTTTTAAGTAGAGCTTTTATCCAATCAGAGTTCACCTCTGTGTCTCTAGGTAGAAGAGAGGCCCCAGGCCTGCAGACTCACCAGTGAATCCATGTGCAGGTTAAGTGAATGGGGACGATGTTGTTGATCGTCATAGTGTTCAACCAATCAGATCTTTAGTTTGAGATTCTTGGACGCGCCAGAGCGGCCTGCAGGCCTACAGCTACGTCAGCATTAGCAGCAGCGCTGCAGTGAGATTCTGTGCTGTGATTGGTCAGTGGGCAAGCACGTGACTATTGTGAATTGAAACTTAACAGAGAGGCTTAGTCGAGTAGTAAGAGTTCATATTGAAATATATGAATGAAATTATGATATATTTAGCATTTTACTTGGTGTAGATTTTTTTTTAAATTTTACCTAGCTTTGTTTTTTAACACTAAATGTCTGAAACTGGAAGCTAAACGGATTTGTGAGTTGGGATTTAATCGTGGGATTAAACTCTTTGTCAACAAAGAAAATAGGATGTGATCAGCATTTGGTAAGTCAACTGGTTTGTTTTTTTACATCTAATATCTGAATGGCCCTTGAGTGTGTAGCAGAATGCGTGTTGCTGCTGTTGTATTTCCGTTAAGCTAGTTAGCCTAGCCTCCCGGAACACTTGCAGGGCATCAGCTGTTTTTGTTCTGGTTCAGAGGTCACACAGACCGCTGTCTCCTAGTGAGTGCAGAAAACATTATATTTACCACAATTTAAGCTTCTGCATTTTCCAAATGCACTAGTATTATTCAAACGTATTGTTCGGTTTGTAAGCCTCGTACTGAACGGTTTAATACGAATACGTAACGTTATATAGTTACAGCCCAAGAAACCAATAATAACCCTAGCTGTGGCGTCATCATGTGGTTATAAGGTGGTATTTCAGCAGTGAAGACGCAGGTATGAAATGCACGGCCCGCCACTGACTCCACATAACCCGAGGAAGAGTTCCTGCTGCTGCCAGCATCACCAAGTAAATCCCCCGCGTTTAAGAAACAAAAACACATGAACTTGTCAACTCGTCAGTGAGATTCATCCTCAACGAGGCTCATCGACAACCAGTTAGGCGTGACTGAGGGCAAAATGTCCCATGTTTAGGAAGGTAGTCTCCATGGTAACTGGGCAGTGACATTGTTTACATATAAGACAACAGCTGATTGAAGTGTAGTGGTTATACTTCTTTTCCACACAATTGTAAATTCAACTTTTATTTCCAGACACATGAGTCCACATACAACAAAAACTAAATACAATCCGAGGACACCAAGGGTTTAGGGTTAGAGGGTCAGGGTTAACCCAACTTAGGGTTAGAGGGTTAGGGTTAACCCAACTTAGGGTTAGAGGGTTAGGGTTAGAGGGTTAGGGTTAAAGGGTTAGGGGTTAACCCAACTTAGGGTTAGGGTTAGAGGGTTAGAGGGTTAGGGGTTAACCCAACTTAGGGTTAGAGGGTTAGGGTTAACCCAACTTGGGGTTAGAGGGTTAGGGTTAACCCAACTTAGGGTTAGAGGGTTAGGGTTAACCCAACTTAGGGTTAGAGGGTTAGGGTTAGAGGGTTAGAGGGTTAGGGGTTAACCCAACTTAGGGTTAGAGGGTTAGGGTTAGAGGGTTAGAGGGTTAGGGGTTAACCCAACTTAGGGTTAGAGGGTTAGGGTTTAGGGTTAGAGGGTTAGGGTTAACCCAATTTAGGGGTTAGAGGGTTAGGGTTAGGGGTTAGGGTTAACCCAACTTAATCATCACAGTTCAAACAACAAACATACTGACATTTGTTCCAATGTTTCCAAAAACAAGAAGAAAACCTTGTATCTTTGTTTCGGCTCATTAAAACCTTTATTATCACATCTTCTGATTCATTCAGTCCACATTTCAATTTGTGGATAAAATTCCTCAACACAGCATGAAAGGTTTGAACATTACGAGTCACAAACATGTGAGCTCCACTTAGTCATCAGTGTACATCAGAGGGTTAGTAAGACCCCCCCCACACACATCCTGTCTTACCCTCTTTTAACCCTTACATACTGTTCATATTTAATGCATTCATATTTAAGAATTCCCTCATAGTGTCGATACCAAATTTAAACTACAGATCTATTTAGAATGTCTAAATAGCCGATGTCTCATTAATAAATGTATGATTAACCCTTAATAGATGTTTCAGAGAGCAGGGAGAGTGTAGTTTTTAAGTTTTACAACATTCTTTTTTGGAGAAAAACATCTATTACACATTATAATGTCCTGTTTTACATAAGACATAAAACATTCTGGAACTGTTGGAATTCATAATATAACCGTGTTTAATCATTGCAACCATTAAACGCTGTCCTCACTGCTATATCATAAGCAATCATAATTGTCAATATTAATTCAACATTTACCACTTAGTATACAAAACATTACATAATAAAATGCTTATTAAAAACTAGTTTCTGCAGAGGGGCTGTAATCAGTTTCTGACACATCATTCTCATCCTGGAAGAACAGATCAACGGCCTGTTACTCACTACATCTTGCTGCCATGATGTCACTGAAATGTTAGCTCAGGTACCTTTTTATAATGTTGTGACTCTTATGAATTTGTTACTTTGTAGATTATTGCAGCTGCAGATCTTGTGTCTGTGACAAGGCACCCTCTGACCTCTGGATGACTTGGGTTCCCTTTGTGCACCATATATGATCACTCCTGTGCTGTTTTACTATTTCACTGTTTCCAGATTATCCCACGTCCCTTCAAAGACCAGCAGGTGTCTCTGCGGGAACCTGGGAAAATGTCGTGGGAACACAGATAGTTCTTGTGACAGTGTCGAGGTCCCCCTTAAACTCTGTCACCACTGTCCCCTAACAAATACTCACAAACATGGCCTCTACAGTTTCACAGTTTCAAGATTCCCTAAAACCACCATTTTCCTTGATTTGACCCCCAGTAGATCTAAAATCTATCTCAATAGATACGGGTCAAATTTGACCCGAAACAGCCTCAGTGTACAAAAATGTGTAGCACCTGTACAACAGTATAACATTTTAAAATATTTATATTTTTGTGTATTTTGGGTCACTTTAGGAAAAGTCATCAAATTTCAGGCTAAAAGAATGACGAATTTTTACTGCTGTCAAATGTCAAAACGGGTCAAATTTGACCTGAACAGTATGTAAGGGTTAACTTGTTAGAAACATCATCCATATATAGACTGAAAACAGCAGGTGACGGTATTCAGATACACTGACCTCATCTAGTTCACACGGTTTGATGCTAAACCCTGATCAAACAATTTAGAATGATTCATTGGGTCAAAAGCTTTAGATGCATCCAGGAAACATCAATATTTGTGATCATTGTAACTGAAAATGACAAAACATGTCGCATCTTTTCTCACTTTTAAAATTATTTTTAGAATTTAGTTAGCGGTGTCCCTGGGTTGCCAGTGTTTATGCTAAGCTAGGCTAATCCCAGTCCTGTGGTTAACAGATTCTTTTTAACCTGCTCAGGTGTTTCTGTACTCAGGTTCCTGTCGGCTTCTCTAACTTCACCAAACGTCTGAAACTATATATATATATATATATATATATATATATATATATATATATAATCAGGATGTAATCAGTTTCCTGTGTCCTCTCAGCTCTCCTCCCTGGAAGCCGGTTGCTTCTTGGACCTGTCGTCCAATCGTTTGTCTTCGTTGGACCTGGCGGCACTCGGTGGTCTGAGAGCTCAAACCGATCTCACACACAACCCTGTAAGATGCAGATGAGTTTAGTCTGTACAGGTGACATCAATTAACCTTAGAATAAAAGATGGAACTGAAATGTCCATCTTTTAGTATTTTTATTGTCAGAAGAAAGTTAGTTTGATTCTGTTTCTCTCATCTTGTTTGTGTTCAGTTGGATCTGGACCCGACTTCTCTTTCTGAAATCATCTTTCAAACCCGTTCAGAACAAACCGGCAAAGTCAGCAGACGTTTGTATAAACGTTGTGTTGAAGTGTGTTGGCCTTAAACAAGCTGAGCTCAAGCTTCTACCTGCAGTCACACCTGTGTGTGCTGAGCAGGAAATCATCGGTTTCCCTTCAAACACTTGAATCTCTGCGGCAGCAGGGAGACGACGTTATGGCTTCATAAATGTATGAAGGAGCTCCAAGGACAAAATATTTTTTTTAAACATGCAGCAACTTAAAATATTGATGACGTCATCGATTACGCCGACTCATTGCGTCTGTAAGCATTTGGTAATCTGGAATGTAAACAATCTCTCCACACTCATGACCTGTGTGATCGATTCAATAGTGTTCCAGCTCCAGTTAAGATGTAAAGTCCTTAAACCTATAACGTGCTCTTTTTATGCCTACTCAGGTACACAAACTGCTGTTAAAAGAAGCCGGACACCAGAGGAATGTTTTCAGGAGATTCATAGTGAGGAACCAAGTTCCAGGAAACATCGACTCCTTAGCGCTGCATTACTGCTGAACCTCAAGCTCCAGGAAACCAAGGAAAGCACAATAAACTAAACATTTACAAATTATTCATTCCAAAGTTCCTTAATGCAACACAAAACAGTCCGATGACAAATAAATCCCCAAAACAAAGTCAACAACAAGTGAAGCGTGGAGAGACCATCTCCTCTCGCGTCACTTCCCCCCCGTCACAATTTATGCAAGCCAGGCAAAATAAAATAACAATAACAGAGCCGATTCATATCCTGTGTAATCATCATAGCCAACTGATAACGTTCATCAGTACAACACAGTGTAAAACCACTGGAAAGGGTGGACCCCACATTAGGGTAGAAAAAGGTTGGGCCCCACAAAGGAGGAAAACGTGTGTGTGTGTGTGTGTGTGTGTGTGTGTGTGTGTGTGTGTGTGTGTGTGTGTGTGTGTGTGTGTGTGTGTGTGTGTGTGTGTGTGTGTGTGTGTGTGTGTGTGTGTGTGTGTGTGTGTGTGTGCGCAGTTAAACATTCACATTTACAAACACACAGATACATTAAAAGTGTGTGTAGAGAGAGAGAGACAATCAAGGTGCCCTCGCACGCCCAAACATCCAGAATCCATTTATGAGCCATGTGGGGAGGGGCGGCGGAGTGAGACATGATTTAATTTGAGGGCGAGCACGACTGAGGAATGAGAAGGAGAGAGACAGAGACGGAGAGAGAGAGACAGACGAGGAGAGGGAGAGAGACGGAGAGAGACAAAGACAGGGAGAGATCAGTCGTCAGCAGACGGAGAAACGTTCATCTTTTAAATCTTGTGACTGAGGAAGACGAGGTTTGACTTTCTTCTTCTTCTCTTTGCAGATTGTTTATCTAAAGATGACGTTCATATTTTTTCAGTTTTATTAGAACAAATACTGTCATGTTTTACTGAAGTACAAGTACCAACTTCAAAGTGTACAAATACTCTAAAAGTATTGCAGTGTTTTATTTACCAACCATTTTATTTTGTTGAGTTTTCTATCTTTTATTATTGTTATCAATAATTAATTGATTATGGATAATAATAATAATTCCCATTGAGCCGGTACCTTTGTGTCCCAGGGGGAGAGCGGGTCTTGCTCTCACAAGGCTGGTGGTTTGATCCCGGACTTGTGTTGAAGTACTGACAGTGTTTTATGAATTAATGATCGATTATTAATCATTAATATTGATGCATCAATGTGCAGCTGCTCCAGGTGGAGCCAGAATTAACTCCTTTATTTACAGTTTCACATTTCATAAACTCAGCTGATTATTCAAACCGTACGTTCACGTCCCGTACGTCCAGGTCCCGTACGTCCAGGTCCCGTACGTCCAGGTCCCGTACGTCCAGGTCCCGTACGTCCACGTCCCGTACGTCCAGGTCCCGTACGTCCACGTCCCGTACGTCCACGTCCCGTACGTCCACGTCCCTTACGTCCACGTCCACGTCCCGTACGTCCACGTCCCGTACGTCCACGTCCCTTACGTCCACGTCCAGGTCCCGTACGTCCACGTCCCGTACGTCCAGGTCCCGTACGTCCACGTCCCGTACGTCCAGGTCCCGTACGTCCAGGTCCCGTACGTCCAGGTCCCGTACGTCCACGTCCCGTACGTCCACGTCCCGTACGTCCACGTCCAGGTCCCGTACGTCCACGTCCAGGTCCCGTACGTCCACGTCCCGTACGTCCACGTCCCGTACGTCCACGTCCCGGTCCCGTACGTCCACGTCCAGGTCCCGTACGTCCAGGTCCCGTACGTCCAGGTCCCGTACGTCCAGGTCCCGTACGTCCACGTCCCGTACGTCCAGGTCCCGTACGTCCACGTCCCGTATGTCCACGTCCCGTACGGCCACGTACCGTACGTCCACGTCCCGTACGTCCAGGTCCCGTACGTCCAGGTCCCGTACGTCCACGTCCCGTACGTCCACGTCCCGTACGGCCACACGTTAACCATCAAGCGGTTACTGGATCTGGTCCAGCGAGTTGATCATCCACATCAACACAAAGGGGCAAACCTTCAGGTTCAGGTGTCTTTCACACACATGATATTGTGTTCACAGACGGTTCTCCTCTCTGAATGTGTTAACTTTACTGATTTACTAATCGCCCCCTTGGTGCAGCCCAGTTAGTTTTTCTAGTTCCATGGTTCTACAGCTGGATGTAGTTTTGGGAACAGAAGAGAGTCCAGTAGAGGGCTCCGCCTGAACTCATAGACCCAGGGTTACGGTATTGTAACCTTCGTTTAGTTCCACCTGTCTGACACTGACATGCTGCTGTTTCCGTCCTCTCAGGTTTGTGTCTCCATGGCGACAGGTGTGTTTGTGTTGCTGAGCGCGTGGGTCGGTGTGTGCGTGGCATTTAACCTCGACATGGCGTTCCCGCTGCTGAAGACGGGCGGAGACGGGAGTCTGTTTGGACTGTCTGTCGCTCTGCACCAAGACCTAAAGAGAGACAGCTACCTGTGAGTGTACACCTGTCTGTCTGTCACCTGTCTGTCTCTGTGCTGTATCCTCAGGGGAGTCCAGGTAAGTGGTTCTGTGGTCAACTTATATATATGAGAGAGAGAGAGAGAGAGAGAGAATCTGTGTGTTTATCAACATTGCTAATTACCTTAATCACAAGCATTGTTGGAATGCTAAATCAGCATTCCAACAAATACTCAATTTAGAATGTCTAAACCAGGGGTCCCCAAACCCAAAGGGCCACATCACTGAACATATCGTTTGACCTAGGGCCCGATTATGGGGGGGGGGGGTGCTACTCGCAGGTGAGCGACTGTTGCATCGTACGCGCGGATCGGGGCGGAACACCGCCGTGCGCGATACAGAGAGCAGGGGAATTGAAAACGCGCGACCATGTAGTGACAGACATGACATGCCGGCGTGTAAATAAATTAAGCACAAGTACTCGTCCTTCAAGCTCTCGGCTCTTCTACTTCTTCTACTCTTCTACTTCTACAGGGTGCGCGCATGACAGCTCTCATCTCGTTCGCCCCCTGGTGGTTGGCTGATTCAGGAAGCGTTTGATTTGATATGTAGCAGAGCACGTATTTTAAACGTTAATATCGCAGACGATCATGCTCATTTAATCGTGGCAGCCAAAATCGTGATCGCGATTAAAATTCGATTAATTGTGCAGACTGAAAAAAAATCATAATGCATCTCTGGTATTGTTCAGGGGGCCGGACCAAATGTGGAGGCGGGCCGCATCCGGCCCGCGGGCCGTAGTTTGGCGACCACTGGTCTAAACCCTCACCCTGGTTTCACAGGCCGGGTCTTCTTTCTTTAAATCCTTCTCAGTCTTTACTTCAAGCTGTTCTCCAGTCCAGGTTCGTTCTCAGAGCTCTCTAGTCCTGCCTCAATCAGGTGGCTTAAACATCCACACTTGGGTGAGTGGTAAGGCATTCTGGGAGCTGTAGTGTGTAGATCGATGGCCATTTTGTGGTGTGGCTGCTGATCTACAAAGGGAATGTAGCACCCCTCCAATACATGGCCCCATGTGATGCCACAACACACACAAACACTCACTCACACACTCACACACACATTGCTCCAGTGATTCCAGTCAGCCATCTGTGTTACTGGTTACTGAGACAGAATCAGCTGATTGTGTCACATTACTGTGAGATGAAACACAGAGTCCTCCGTCTGTCATTGTCTGTCCTTCGTGTGTGTGTGTGTGTGTGTGTGTGTGTCTGTCCTTCACACTGAGAAGTCTCTTCATTTATTACAACAGGAACAATCAGCTTTATGCAAATGAACCTGTGACGTCATCTGGCGCCTTTTAGCAACTTTCATTATTACAACTTCCTGTCTCACCTCTCTCTTCTTGTCCCACCTGTCTCTTCCTGTCTCACCTGTCTCTTCCTGTCTCACCTGTCTCTTCCTGTCTCACCTGTCTCATCCTATCTCACCTGTCTCATGCTGTCAGGCTATTGGTCGGAGCTCCCAGGGATAAGGCGGAGACTAATGTTCCAGCCAATCGAACGGGAGGAGTGTACAGCTGCCCGATCACCGCCGACCAATCAGAGTGCAGCAGGATGAAGCTCATAGACCCAGGTGAGACTCGCATGATGTCTTTCACAGGAGACTCACCGGGTCTTCACTGAACCGACTGCTAACTGTTAGCATACCGACCGCTAACCGTTAGCATACCGACTGCTAACTGATAGCATACCGACCGCTAACTGTTAGCATACAGACCGCTAACTGTTAGCATTCCGACCATCAGAAAGAGTCACATGGGTCATAGCATTACATTACATTACATTACAGTCATTTAGCAGACGCTTTTATCCAAAGCGACTTACAATCAGTGTATTCAACATAGTATTCAAGAGAACTACTAGTCACCAGAAGTCATAAGTGCATCTCCTTTAAACAAGCATCTAAGAGCATAAACCAGAGCAAACGTACAGTGCAGAAATAAACGAATACAATAAGTGCAACAAACTAACACGAATACAATAAGTGCTAAGTGGAAGGCTCAGGGTTTTACTTCTTGAACAGGCAACAGCCTTGACAACAAAACATTTCTATTAACTGTCTAGTGTCTAAATACAGTCTATATGTGGTCTATATATTGTGTATATATTGTCTAAATACAGTCTATATATTGTCTAAATACAGTATATATTGTCTATATATTGTCTATACACAGTCTATATAGTGTCTATATATTGTCTATACACAGTCTATATATTGTCTATACACAGTCTATATATTGTCTATACACAGTCTATATAGTGTCTATATACAGTCTATATATTGTCTATATATTTTCTATACACAGTCTATATAGTGTCTATACACAGTCTATATATTGTCTATACACAGTCTATATATTGTCTATACAGTCTATATAGTGTCTATATACAGTATATATTGTGTATATATTGTCTAAATACAGTCTATATAGTGTCTATATACAGTCTATATATTGTCTATATATTGTCTATACACAGTCTATATATTGTCTATACACAGTCTATATATTGTCTAAATACAGTCTATATAGTGTCTATATACAGTCTATATATTGTCTATATATTGTCTAAATACAGTCTATATATTGTCTATACACAGTCTATATATTGTCTATATACAGTCTATATAGTGTCTATATACAGTCTATATATTGTCTATATATTGTCTAAATACAGTCTATATATTGTCTATACACAGTCTATATATTGTCTATATACAGTCTATATAGTGTCTATATACAGTCTATATATTGTCTATATATTGTCTAAATACAGTCTATATATTGTCTATACACAGTCTATATAGTGTCTATATACAGTCTATATAGTGTCTATATACAGTCTATATATTGTCTATGTATTGTCTAAATACAGTCTATATATTGTCTATACACAGTCTATATATTGTCTATATACAGTCTATATAGTGTCTATATACAGTCTATATATTGTCTATATATTGTCTAAATACAGTCTATATATTGTCTATACACAGTCTATATATTGTCTATACACAGTCTATATAGTGTCTATATACAGTCTATATATTGTCTATATATTGTCTATACACAGTCTATATAGTGTCTATATACAGTCTATATATTGTCTATATATTGTCTATATACTGTCTATGTATTGTCTAAATACAGTTTATATATTGTTGATATATTGTCTAAATGAAGTCTATATATTGTATATATAACGAGGTATTTTGGTCAGATTTAACTTTTGAAGTTACGTTTTCGTCACATCTGTTTAATATTTTGTCATCGTCACAGAACAAACAGCTGATGTTTAGTTTTCATTTCTCTGGTCGGAGCTTTTAGGTAAATGTCCACATCTGTTTTCAGCCCTGAGATGTTATCTCTCTCCTGGGGCATTATGGGTAGTCCATCCCTCAGGGAGAAGTGACAGCTGTTATCTGTTATCTGAAGTAACCACGACAACAGCCCATCACAGTAGTTTATTTAGGATGTCTCTACAGATAAATGACGTTCACAATGTAACATCCTTTTTCAGACCTGAATTTGTCTGAAGACTTGATCGAGGACATGTGGTTGGGCGTCTCAGTGGCCAGTCAGGGCAGACCTGGGGGGAGGGTCCTGGTGAGTCTCTCTTCTCATTGGCTGATCAAGGTGTCACTGTTTTTAAACTGTTTCAAACCTAAATGAAGCTGGATCTGAATGTAAAGGGTTTGTTCATCCAAAATACAAAACTGTAATCAATCACCCCCATTGACCTTTATTCACCTCCATTTAGCTCCATTAACTTCCATTAACTTCCATTCACCTCCATTCACCTCTCTTCACCTCCATTTACCTCCATTCTATTCTATTCACCTCCACTCAGAATATGTTTGTTGACAGTTTTAGGTGAACTGTGGTTTTTATTATTTATAGTTTTTATCCCCTTTTGGTTAACTAACCAGCGAACTAACTTGAGTAATGACTAATGATTCAACTAATTATCTGGCACTAAATGCTCACTGATTAACCAACTACTTGGGTCACTAACTAACCAGTTACACACATGGACAAAATAGTTGGTACCCTTCTGTTAAAGAAAGAAAAACCCACAATGGTCACTGAAATAACTTGAAACTAACAAAATTATTAATAAAAGAAAATGTACTGAAAAGTGACTAATGGAAATCAGACATTGCTTTCGAATTGTGGTTCAACAGAATCATTTTAAATAACAAACTAATGAAAATGGCCTGGACAAAACTGATGGTACATGTTAAACTAAGGTGTGTGTGTGTGTTAATTACCATCACAGGTGTCTTCAAACTTGTAATCAGTCAGTTTGCCTATTTAAAGGGTGAAAAGTAGTCACTGTGCTGTTTGGTATCATAGTGTGTACCACACTGAACATGGACCACAGAAAGCTAAGGAGAGAGTTGTCTCAGGAGATTAGAAAGAACATTATAGACAAGCATGTTAAAGGTAAAGGCTATAAGACCATCTCCAAGCAGCTGGATGTTCCTGTGATTACAGTTCACCATATTACTCAGAAGTTTAAGGTCCACGGGACTGTAGCCCTGGACATGGCCGCAAGAGGAAAATTGATGACAAAATGAAGAGACGGAAAATATGAATGGTTAACCAAAGAGCCCAGAACAACTTCCAAAGAGATTGCAAGTGAACTCCAAGGTCCTGGTCCATCAGTGTCAGATCGCACCATCCGTCGCTGTTTGAGCCAAAGTGGACTTCATGGAAGACGACCGAGACACCACTGTTGAAAGCAAATCATAAAAAAGTGAGATTGGAATTAGTCAAAATGCATATTGACGAGCCACAAAGCTTCTGGGAGAATGTCCTTTGGACAGATGAGACAAAACTGGAGCTTTTTGGCAAGTCACATCAGCTTTATGTTCACAGACGCAAAAATGAAGCATACAAAGAAAAGAACACTGTACCTACTGTGAAACCTGGAGCAGGCTCGGTTATGTTCTGGGACTACTTTGCTCGAGGCATTCTTGAGCGAAATGTGCTGCCCAGTGTCAAAGCTTGGTCGCAGGTCATGGGTCCTCCATTAGGATAATGACCCAAAACACAGCTAAAAACACCCAAGAATGGCTAAGAGCAAAACATTGGACTATTGTGAAGTGGCCTTCTATGAGCGCTGATCTGAATCCTATTGAACATCTGTGGAAGGAGCTGAAACATGCAGTCTGGAGGAGGCACCCTTCAAACCTGAGACAGCTGGAGCAGTTTGCTCACGTGGAGTCGGCTACAATACCTGTTGAGGTGCAGAAGTCTCATTGAGAGTTACACAAATCACTTTACTGCAGTGATTGCCTCAAAAGGTTGTGCAACAAAATATTAAGTTAGGGGTACCATGAGTTTTGTCCAGGCCATTTTCATTAGTTTGTTTTTTAAAAGGATTTTTGAACCACAATTCAAAAGCAATGTCTAATTTTCATTAGTTTATTTTCAGTACATTTTTATTTATTATTACTTTTGTCAGTTTCAAGTTATTTCAGTGACCGTTGTGGGTTTTCTTTCTTTAACGGAAGGGTAACAACTATTTCGTCCACGTGTGTAACTTACTGATGGACGGGCTGTCTCACTGAATAACTAACTGACTACTTAACTTACTAGTCAACTGATTAATTAATAATAATAATGAAATTACTGAAATGATCATAACTAGCTGACTGATGAACTAGTTACTGGCTGTCTACCCATCTATCTGACTGACTACACAGTTAACTAGCTAACTAACCCATCTCCTCTCTCTCCAGGCGTGTGGTCATCGCTTCGTTAAACTCTACGGAGCGTTCAGGCTCAGACATGTGATTGGTCGCTGTTATCTCCGTGGAAACGACCTCCAGTACAACGTCACGGACGTCTACTGGCCAAACCCCGACCAGCCCTGCAGGTAGGTCATATGACGCGAGGGTCACGTGACGTGAGGTGTTTCCTGTCAGTGAACCTGTGCTTGTGTGTGTTTAGTCACCTGGGTGATGTCAGCGGTGAGGTCATGTGTAACATGGGGATCTCTGCCTCCATCACGCAGAATGAGATCATCGTCGGCTCACCTGGAAGCTACGAATGGCAAGGTGACGTCTGTTCTTACCTGTGGCCGGAGTCTAGAGTCTGTGTTCAGTTATCAATGTGTGTTTGTGTGTGTAGGAAACGTCCATGTCTCCTGGATGAACCCTGATGTGGTTTTTGACACCCAGAGGAGCTCCTTCCCCAACATGCAGCGCAGGAACATTTATATCGGTGAACTGTCCCTTAAACGTTCCTCCTCTTCATCATGTGTGTTTATGTGATGTATTATTGATTATTGATTGTGTGTGTGTGTGTTTACAGGATATTCTGTTGCTCAGGCTCGTCGTCTTCTCTCTCAGGATGATGAAACCATTGTAACAGGTGAGAACTGATCAACTTGCTGATTGACGGACTGATTGAAGTATTGATTGACGGACTGATTGACGGACTGATTGACGGACTGATTGACGGACTGATTGACGGACTGATTGACGTATTGATTGACGGACTGATTGACGGACTGATTGACGGACTGATTGACGGACTGATTGACGTATTGATTGACGGACTGATTGACGGACTGATTGACGTATTGATTGACGGACTGATTGACGGACTGATTGACGGACTGATTGACGTATTGATTGACGGACTGATTGACGGACTGATTGACGTATTGATTGACGGACTGATTGACGGACTGATTGACGTATTGATTGACGGACTGATTGACGGACTGATTGACGGACTGATTGACGGACTGATTGACGTATTGATTGACGGACTGATTGACGGACTGATTGACGGACTGATTGACGGACTGATTGACGGACTGATTGACGGACTGATTGACGGACCGATTGACGTATTGATTGAAGTATTGATTGAAGTATTGATTGACGGACTGATTGACGGACTGATTGACGTATTGATTGACGGACGGATTCCGGTATGGAAAACCAGGAGCTCCTAAAGACAGTAAAGACGACGCTCGTGGCTCGGTGCTGCTGGCTGTGAAACGGGCCGACAAACTGCTGACTCAGCAAACTCTACGCGGCGAACAGATGGGCTCGTACTTCGGTAACGCCGTGGCAACCGCCGACCTCAACAACGACGGGTAAAGAAGGATTCACACGAGGTCACTTCCTGTTTGTCGTCTTCTTTCTGTGTTCCAACATCTGGAAACACAAACTCATTTTTGTGGAACTTTTCATCCTGAACTCTTGAAAAAGGTTAATTTAGTGACTTTATTTTTTTAAATAAGTCAACAAAAAGTCAAATTTCAAGGAATTATTGTTTAGCGTAAATATTAAGTTCTCTTATAAACCATTGAAGTACTTAATATGATCTGTTATTATTCCAGACTTGAAAAGAGTGTTTGATGATGATACACCAAAGCCAAAAGTCTAAAAAACGTTGTAATCAAGTTAAAGTTATCTCTCTTTTTTCCTCCTGTAGGTGGAATGATCTGCTGGTGGGCGCTCCTTTTTACTTCCATCGGCAGCAGGAGGCGGGCGGGGCGGTTTATGTCTACATGAATGCGGGGGGTTGGTTTGATTCCCGGCCCAGCGTGGCACTGAGAGGACCGACCGGGTCGGCGTTCGGTATGGCTGTCGCTTCTGCTGGAGACCTGAACCAAGACGGCTTCCAGGGTGTGAAAATAAACTGAGATCACAATGAAGTGAATGTTTGAGATATGTGATGAAGAAGCCCACCTGTTTGTGCCGTTTTAGACTTTGCAGTTGGAGCTCCTTTCCATGAAACAGGAAGTGTGATGATCTGGAGCGGGAGCCGCGGTGGCGTCTCTACAGAACCGAGCCAGGTCTCCCAGTAAACCCCCCTCAGTATAATACCAGTCCATATGTAGATCACACCTGAGACCCCCCTCTGGCTCCCTCTGCAGGTGATCCGGGGCAGCCGGGTCTCTCCTGTGTTCAGGACCTTTGGGTACTCTCTGTCTGGAGGATTGGATGTTGATGGGAACAAATATCCAGATCTGCTGGTTGGCTCTCTGGACGACACCGTCGCTCTGCTCCGGTACCTCGAACCCTCCAATCGCACAACACAGTCTGTTACTATCAAGTCACTTTCTAGTTTTACATTTTATTTATTTTACCTAGATTCACATTTAACACTAAAAGGGCCAGTAACTAGCTGTAACTATCAATAACTCCCTCTAATTATCAATAATTACCTGTAACTATCAATTACTAGAACATGTCGCAAGAAATCTTGACAGTGTGGCTTCTACTGCCCGAAGACGTTGCAATATATATATATGCCAATATTTAAAAAAAATTGCAAAAAGCTTAATATTTAAAAAAATGTAAAGATTACAAAGAGGATACAGAATCATAATGTTAGATAAACATAAACAGGTTATTAAATGATAGGCTTTATCACAAGCATTTTAGTTAGAATTCATTCTGTGGGGCTTTTATTTAAATTGTGGTGTGTTTGTGGGGGGGGGGGGGGGGAGTCCTCTTAAAATGTCTAATGCCGTGTTCACACCAAACGCGATGAACGCGCCGGTCCCACCGGGGACTATTTGTGTTCATTCGCGTGAATCGCGCTGGACGCGCCGGAGAGGGGGCGTGGCTTATTGCCCTGAAAGCCGTTCAACTGTCCGCCATCAACCGTGGAAAAAAATCACCTCTAGTTCTGCTCAGTACGTGTTGTGGAAGTCCCAGATATCACGGGGAACTAAACGCCGTCATGTCTGGTTCATAACATAGTCCGGAGGAGCTCCGTGGATTTCATCGAGCTCACTGTGTCTAGCGAGCCACACGTCTGTTTACTGCAGCTGTATGAACACAAAATAAACTGATTTGGCTGTGATTTAACGGCAATAAAGCGACAAAAAGGGACTCCGAAATAACTACGTAATGATGCCGATTTGTACTTGTTTTCTCAATGGAGCTCGGATCGACCGGTGCTAGGCTATGCTAACATTGTAGCAGCTCCATCAACACTCACAATAACGTCATCTAGACGTAAATACGGCAGCGTCTATTTCATTGTTTGCACCATATGGTTTACACACACACACGTATACACAAAGTTTGGTCTCTACTGATATGAGGTATCGTAGCTCTCTGAGTGAACACAGGTGGCTACAGCATTTGTTTCCTGATTCAACAACGGCAGGAAGTCAGTGATGACAGGAGAAACATCTCATTGTGATAGGCTATCGCGCCACAGTGTCACGCGATTTTTTCAAAATTGAAATATTTCAACTTCTGCGTTTGGGGCGATTCGCCAAACGCGCTGCGCCATCGCAAATTCGCGTCACTCCAGTTTCATCGCGTCTGTGCACAGACTTTGTATGTAATCTCGACGCGCGAATAATTCGCGCCGTGTTTGGTGTGAACACGGCATAAGACCTGAATGACTGTATGAGAGAGAGACACAGAGAGTTGGTTGGTTTATTGGTTGGTTGATTTTCCTCAGAACTCGTCCAGTCCTTCACCTCAATAAAACCATCAGAGTTTCACCGGACGTCGTCGACCCGAACACTTGTGACTTCTGGTGAGATTCAAACCTACCAGCTGCTAGCAGGTTAACATCTAACACGCTACCAGGCAAACAGCTAACCGGTTGACTCACTGTGTGTGTGTGTGTGTGTGTGTGTGTGTGTGTGTGTGTGTGTGTGTGTGTGTGTGTGTGTGTAGTATCCAGGTGGAGGTGTGCTTCTCCTACATCTTCAGCACTGGAGAAAAGAGCGACAGAGACAACATCAGTAAGTAAACAGTCCTTTTTTATTTGACTAACATTTATTGTAATTATAATTTATAATAATCGATAATTTGACAGTTTGGTGCTGCAGTTAATAGTCACTTGACTCAAAGCATGGCTGGCTAATCAAAGAGCTGATTGGCTGATTTCCTTTGACAATGTTTGTTTTGTTTTATTCAATGTAAAATTAAATGATTGTGTTGTGAAATGAAGGTTTAATCTGTGATTCAGTGACTCAACAAATACATATTGTGTGGCTGATAATAATAATGATGATAATGATAAGACTAAGAGCGGTTCAAAAGAACCCTGATGATAAGCAGCCCACGGTCCAGACCCAGGAGGGGAGATCGTCAGTGAGCGTCTGGTGGCCGGGCCTTCGCACATGGGGACGGTCGGGCTCAGCCCGAAGAAACATGGACCCACCACCCGCAGGGACAAGCATCGGGGTCGGGTGCAATGCAGACCGGGCGGCGGGTCAAGCCAGAGGCCTGGGCGAGCCGATCGCCGGCAGCATAGACGAGCTCTAGGGATGTGGAACGTCACCTCGCTAGCGGGGAAAGAGCCGGAGCTGGTGCAGGAGGTGGAGCGATACCAGCTAGATATAGTTGGACTCACCTCCACACACAGCACTGGCTCTGGAACCAAGCTCCTGGAGAAGGGTTGGACTTTGTCCTTTTCTGGAGTTGCCCAAGGTGAGAGGCGCCGGGCGGGAGTGGGGATACTCACGAGCCCCCGGCTGAGCGCCGCTGTGTTGGAGGTCTCCCCGGAGAACGAGAGGGTCGCCTCCATGCGCCTACGGGTTGCGGGGAGCAAGGCTCTGACTGTTTGTGCTCATGCACCAAACAGCAGTTCAGAGTATCCGGCCTTCTTGGAGTCGGGGAAACCTGGCGGGGGGTGATTGGGAGGAACGGCTTGTCTCGATATTGGACTTCTGTGTTAGCCACGGTTTGGCCATAACGACCACCATGTTCGAACATAAGGTGGCTCATAAGTCTACCTGGTACCAGAACACCTGAGATCAAAGATCAATGATCGACTTTGTAGTCGTATCATCCAATCTGCGGCTGTATGTCTTGGACACTCGGGTGAAGAGAGGAGCAGAGCTGGTGGTGAGTTGGATCAGGTGGCGGGGGAACCAATAAATTATATATTTATTATACTTTATTCATCCTGAATTTGACCCATCTGTACAGGGAGCAGTGGGCTGCTGAGAAGCGCCCGGGGAGCGGTTAGGGGTTCAGTGTCTTGCTCAGGGACAATTCGCCACAGGACTCATAGCAGCCAAGGATCGAACCGCCGACCTTGCGGTTACCGGACGACCCTCTCTACTCCATGAGCCACGGTTGCCCTGTATCTTAGCATCTGTTCCTAACCTGACAGATTGTTTATGACGACGCGATGTAACGAGACTGTTAATGTTCAGCAGCCGCTAATCAGCATTAACCAGCTTCCTGTGTGTGTATGTCTGTGTGTGTGTGCTCTCAGCTAATTGGCCAACCTGATTCATTGACAGGAAAAAGCTGTCAATTACCGCCTGCTGTTAATCAACAGTGACACACACACACACATCAGATGACATCATGCTGTGTCCTTGTGTGTCCTCGTCTTCTGTGTGTTTCTGTGAATAATAAATCACATTACAGAGAATGATAATATTACATCTGAGACACACACACACACACTCAGTATTCCTCAGGGAGCTCTGTGTGTCCTGCTTCTGTCTCATTAATTTGACCAATCAGAGGCGAGGTCACTCTGTTGCTAAGACACCAAACATACACACACACAATAAGACAAAACTCTAAAACACAGTGATAAATAGATATACATAAACCCTCATTTTAATAATGAATAGAGAGATGTAAATATGTGTCACATTATGATGAAGTCATAAACCAGGAAGTACTCAGATTACTGCAGTAAAAGTATAATTACCACAAATAATCTGCTACAAGTAAAAGTACTGCATTCAAAATGTGACTTGAGTAAAAGTAGGAGAGGATCAACATCAAAATACCAAAAGTACAGTTACTCCTCATGCACAATAATATGTGTAGCACCCCGTTGCCACAGAGACCTGGTTCAAAACACCGTAAAGGCATATACACGCAGGGAGCAGTGTTATGAAAATATCAATCTTCTATTGGTACAAATATAACCCTGTGGTGTCACCAATGACGGCCGGTTCACAGACCATGTGCCAAGATAGGCGCCACAAACCACTTAAAGCAAAAGAAAAGAAACAAAAGACCAAGGCAGCGTCCCACTAACTAGAAAAGAAACGAAAACATAATTAATCACAAATAACTGCCAATAAACAGAAAACAAACCCAAAAGAAACTACCTCAACCCACCGACTGTTCAGCAACCCAGCCACCTCCACTTGGATTCCCCCCCAGCTACCATTGGGTGCACTGCTCAGGAAGCTCTAAATAATAATAATACTTTAATTTTATATCGCGCTTTTCTAAGTTCCCAAAGACGCTTTACATAGGGCAGAGACAAATAAAACAAACAAAAAAAATAAGACAGAGGAGCAAACAAAACAAACAAACGGAACATTTTTGGTAAAAAAGAACTTGAGAAGCTGTGCGGAATGGGTCGTGTAGTGGAGGGCAGGGGTCAGCAGGTGAAGGCGAGTTTGAAGAGGTGGGGTTTTGAGGGCTTGTTTGAATGATGATAGGGAGGGAGCCTCTCGGATGTGGATGGGGAGGGCGTTCCAGAGGGGGGGTGCAGCAGCTGAGAAGGCCCCGTCACCCCAGGTCCTGATGGTCTTCAGAGCGTTTGCACCGGCGGACCTGAGGCAACGGGTTGGGGCGTGGAGGGGGAGGAGGTCTGAGAGTAGGGAGGGGCCAGGTTGTTTAGGGCTTTGTAGGTAGTGAGTAATATTTTAAAGTCTATTCTGTATTTGACCGGGAGCCAGTGGAGGTTGTGAAGGACCGGGGTGATGTGCTCATAGCGGCGAGTGGAGGCGAGCAGTCGAGCGGCAGAGTTCTGAACATATTGGAGTTTATTGAGGATTTTGTTGGGAGAGCCATAGAGGTGCTGCTGCAGGAGTCTGGAGGTTATGAGGGCAGAGGACAGGTGCATCTTTTCACCTAATCAGTGCCCATGCACTCCATTACCGGTCCGGCGGACCCAATAGTTTCACCCTGTCAGTTCCACTTGGTTACATATGTATATTCTATTGTTATATAATATTACCTTTAATTTTGTAGCTGGTGAAGGTGGAGCTCATTTGAATATACTGAATATAAACTTCTATAATCTAATACATCATAATCAATGAGCTAATTATATTTTCTATTGATTATCTGAAAGTATCAATGTTCTTTAAATGTCGTAAAAGTACAACACCTGGAGTAAATACTCAACGTTGTCTTTGAAAGAATCTTTAATAACAGATTAGTAACTCAAGGCTCCGTCCTCGGTCTTGTGCTGTTTAGACTGTTTCAACAGAAAATAAACCTTTATTTTGTGTTACAGTAACATCATCATGTGTCCACTGAATCACTGAGTCACTGCTTCCCTGAGTCACTGAATCACTGAATCACTGAGTCACTGAGTCACTGAGTCACTGCTTCACTGAGTCACTGCTTCTCTGAATCACTGCTTCACTGAATCACTGAGTCACTGAATGACTGAGTCACTGAGTCACTGAATCACTGAGTCACTGCTTCACTGCTTCACTGAATCACTGCTTCACTGAGGCACTGAATCACTGAGTCACTGAGTCACTGCTTCACTGAATCACTGCTTCTCTGAATCACTGCTTCACTGAATCACTGAATCACTGAGTCACTGAATGACTGAGTCACTGAATCACTGCTTCACTGAGTCACTGAATCACTGCTTCACTGAGTCACTGAATCACTGAGTCACTGCTTCACTGAGTCACTGAATCACTGAGTCACTGAATCACTGCTTCACTGAGTCACTGAATCACTGCTTCACTGAATCACTGCTTCCCTGAGTCACTGAATCACTGAGTCACTGCTTCACTGAATCACTGCTTCTCTGAATTACTGCTTCACTGAATCACTGAATGACTGAGTCACTGAGTCACTGAATCACTGCTTCACCGAGTCACTGAATCACTGCTTCACTGAGTCACTGAATCACTGCTTCACTGAGTCACTGAATTACTGAATCACTGCTTCACTGAGTCACTGAATCACTGAGTCACTGAGTCACTGCTTCACTGAATCACTGCTTCACTGAATCACTGAGTCACTGAGTCACTGCTTCACTGAGTCACTGAATGACTGAGTCACTGCTTCACTGAGTCACTGAGTCACTGAATCACTGAGTCACTGAATCACTGCTTCACTGAGTCACTGAATCACTGCTTCACTGAATCACTGAGTCACTGCTTCACTGAGTCACTGAGTCACTGCTTCACTGAATCACTGAGTCACTGCTTCACTGAGTCACTGAATGACTGAGTCACTGAATCACTGCTTCACTGCTTCACTGCTTCACTGAGTCACTGAACAAATCAATGATTCAATGAAGCTAAAGTTCCTGTAAGAAAAAATTAAATTAATTCTATTTCTTTGTCTGATGTTGACTAATATATTTAGGTGTCTCACAGCCAATCAGAGGGCTGTTCCTTCTTTAACTGTCTCTTTGTGTCTCAGCCGTCCACTTCGTCGTCACTGCAGACATCACTGCCATCAAGTCCCGCCTCCGTTTCCGTGACAACGGGCAGAGCGTGTTCTCCAGTTTCCTGTCGATGCCGAATAAACAATGTGAAACTCTGAGAGTCCAGCTGCTGGTGAGACACATTCATCAGATGATATCTGTTAGCGCCCTGTTAGTGCCATGTTAGCACTATATTAGTGCCCTGTTAGCGCCCCCTACAGGCTCCAGGGCTCAGTGCTGCTACATCTGTGCTGCCACATCTGTCCTGAGGGTGGTGCTAGAAGAAAGATCATGGAAGCGTTAAAGTCTAACGGGATCATCCTCTGGAGAGCAGGAGTGAGATGTGAATCAGCTGTTACGACCAACAAGAAGAAGAAATGCATTCACTCTGAATGTGGCGTTTGATATCTGAAGGAAAAACATGTTGAGATGTTTAGACTTGAACTCAAAGGAAGTTGTGCTTTGAGATAAGATTGCTCTGAGCTTTAATCAGTCGGCAGTTGACAGAGTTCAGAGGGAAACAACAGGAAGAGAACCGAGTGTTTCTCCTTTAAGAGCTCTGAGGTTCACTGTTTTGTGTGAACATCCCCGTTTCCCTCACTTGCGTCCTTTCCTTAGTCCCTCCCACCAAGGATGCATGGAGAGACGCGAGGAAACCATGTGAGGGGAGAGGAAACGAGGAAATATGTTTTAAGAGATATGAGACGTCCTTTCCTCTAGAGCAGCGGTGGGTAAACTTTTTGGCTCAGGGGCCACATTAGTTTTACAATTTGACAGACGGGTTTGGTGTCAGTTTGGTTGTAGCAGTTCTCAGGACCGATGTGAGGTGTTCATCAGTTAACTGGGATCTGTGACGGGATTGTTGATGTTCATCACGCTGAACATCTGCTCATGCACGTAGGTAGAGCCAAACAACACCAGCATCCTCTGTGCCATCCTCCTGATGTTTGGAAATGCAACTCCTGTGGCTGACATTGTATTCTTTGAAAACCGCAATGGTTTCTTGGCAAATAAGACATACAGCCTTTGATCGCACTTCGGTGAAAAAATATTTAGCTGTCCACTCATTAAACACTCGGCACTCACTGTCGACTTTCTTTGGTCCGCTCATTGTTACAGAAGGGCTCAATGCAGTGTCAAAGGTGAATCTCACGTACACTGGGCATGCGGGTTAGTGCCGTGCAAACAGGAACTAGATTGGTTGCTTAGCTAAACAAAATACGACGGAATAATAAAGTAGTCTTTAATAATGAAAGGTTGTGTTTGATACTTATGAACTCAAACAGACACATTTCGTGGAAAATTGTAGAAGTTTTATTTTTCAGACTTAGTTACAGCGCTGCGGGTTTCTGTCTCTCACACACGTCACATTTATTTTAAAATAACACTTACACACAATGGTTTCCTAGATTATCGGTCTATAAATGTGGTCAACACACGTATCTCACTCGTTTCCTCGGTTTCGTTGTGGTCTGTTCTCACTCGTAGCTCTGCTGGTGGCTGAAGTCCTCCGTTTTGTGTCCGTTAAAGCCGCTAGCTCTGACTTAGGGTGTGTAGTTTGCCCCACTGGTTAGCTCATTGCTCTGCTCTCGTACAGCGCTTACAGCTGAACAGCAGGTTAACGCTGTTAGCATTTTTAGCTGCTAGCCGCCGGCTCAGTTGTCGCCATGTTGAGAGCCACATGGAGGCAATAGATATGCTCTGAATCTCGCATTGTTCACCTTCAAAGTGAACCGAAGCCGTTAACAGCAGAAACTGAAAACTATTCCTAAAAAGAAAGCTCCTCGTATGAAAGTGTTGTTGAGGTTCTTCTGTTCTGTGTGCTTATGTTCTGCAGAGTCCGATCCGAGACAAAGTGAAACCTCTGGTGTTCTCCCTGAACGTCTCTCTGTACGAGAAGCTTCCCAAGAAAAAGAACGCTGTACAGGACCTGAAGCGCCTCCCAGTACTGAGCCAGTCACCCCGACCCATCAGAACCCAGGTCAGAACCAAGGAGAATTCTTCATAGCCTCGATCAGAACCCATCAGAAAAAGCTTTTAGCAGAATCCATATCAAAATCAGACCAAAGGTCAGAACTCTGAAGAAACCATTTCCAAACTAAGTTTAGGTCAGAATGCATAGAACACAAAAAACAACTGAACCTGCATTAGAACCCACCTCAGAAGTCTGAGCATCAGGAATGTTTGAACAGGAAAATCTGTTTCCTGATCTCGTCAGATCCACATCCAGAAGGCCTGTGGTTCTGATAACCGCTGCCATAGTAATCTGCAGATGACGGCCCAGTTCACGGATGAGAACCAGAACCCCTTCGCTGTGTGAGTGAACTCCTCACTGCTTCCTGTCTTTGTGCTAGAACACATTCGTTTTGTGATGAACAGCTGCTCAGGTAATGATTGATTATTCAAATTGATCATATTGTAAGACTGAAATCGTGTGATGATCAGATATGACCACTAGTCGGCGCTGTTTAGGGGACTTGATGTGATGGGGATGGAGTGACGGGAGAAGAAGAGTAGCGGGAGAGTGTGATTTGACGTTGTCCGGTTCAGTGGAGTCTTGACTAAAGTTATGAGGAAAACCCAGAACATGTTGGACTGATTCATTCCATATCATACACCCACGCTTACACTATCAAATACATGTGACATCGATTTTCATCAACCAACCACTGAAGACCGAAGTATCCGTTTGAATCCAACGTCATTTGAAGTTGACTGGTTGAAGATCCAGAGATGTCGGGGTAATTCTCTCTGATAGACTCGACGTCTCTTCTGGGAGGATCTGTGTGAATGTTTTAGTTTAAAGATGAAGACTGAAGACTTGAATTCTAACTCGTCCTAAAGGACACGGTACTGGACTCAGACATGCCTTGAAGGACTTTGGACTTGACTCTGACCCTAAAAGACGACTTGTACTTGCCTGACAGGACCTGGAACTTCACTTGTCTTGAGGATCTAGGCATTGACTTTGACTTAATGTTCTTAGAAATTGGATAAAGATGACTTAAATATTCTTCTTAATGACTTGGGATGTGACTTGGACTTGCCCCTTGATGACATGACTACCTGGCTTGAATCTTCCCCTAAAGGACGTGGGACTTTCTTGAAACGTGACTTGAGATTTAACTTAGAAATTCCTTAAAGGACTTCACGTAGATTTGAAGACCTGGGAGGTAACATGGACTAAAGGACCTAACTACTTCACTTGAGACTTGGACTTGATTCTTCCCTTGAACCTGGGAGTTTGAACCAGGGACTGGACTCTGGATTTGATTCAGATTCCCCCTAAAGAAAGCGAAACGTTACTTGGGGTTTGAGACGTTGAGTCATCCTAAAGTTCTTGGGTCTTGACTGGAGATTTGGACCATTAAAGCATCTCTGACAGTAACAGTAACTCCTGCAGTCCTGCACGACATCGGCTCTGAACTAATGTGTTGCAAATGACTTTCTGCTGCTGCTTTCATGCTGTGATTTGTGTATTTGTGTGTGTTTCCAGGCAGGAGTGCAGTCAGGTGTTGTACTACAACGCCAACCTTCACAGACTGTTTTTGGAGGTTAATGTCAGCAACACACCGTCTCTGGGCCGACAAGCAGAGGATGCTCACAATGCCGTTCTGAACATTAGCATCCCACCATCACTCATTTACTCCGGAGTCCGAACAAAGGTATTGACTTTATCCTAAAGGAATTGACTGATTGACTTAAGACTCACCCTTAAAGGACAGGACTGATAGACCCTGAATGACCCTAAAGGACTGGACTGACTGACCTTGATAGACCCTGAAGGACTGGACTGACTGACCTTGATAGACCCTGAAGGACTGGACTGATTGACCCTGATGGACCCTGAAGGACCTGGGACCAGAGATTCCTACAGCCAGTCCTGTTTGTGTTTCAGGGTGACATCCAGGCGGTGATGGGGTGTTCTGTTGAGGACGCTGTTCTTCTGTGTGATCTGGGGAACCCGTTCAAAAGCAACCGGCAGGTACACAACGTCCTGACAGTCTTTGACTGGATCCACTACAGTCCAGCTGGTATCGCCTGGCCCTCAGTGCTCTGACTGAGACTCTAACAGATCTGATTCTCCGTCTCTCTCTGTATTTCAGGTTCAGGTGTTGATAATATTTCAGCCGTCTGAAATCAGTTTAGACACCAGAGAGATTCAGTCTCTGCTGCAGCTGTCCACGTAGGACACACACACATACACAAACACCTACAAACAAACAGACACACACACCTGTCTAAAGGTATTCTATTGAGTCGTGGTTCCTGTGCCTCTTCAGGTTCAGTGAGCAGTCAGATCTGTTTCCTGTCTCCGTCTCCATGTTGGTGGAGTATTCTCTGCAGACGTCTCTCACTCTGTAAGTTCCTCTCAGTCAAGAACATTTAACGTTCACCTCTGAGCTGATGACCTCCTCTCTCTCATTGGTTGACAGAATCACTCCTCCAGGTCCCGTCTCCTTCGGCGGTCATGTGATTGGTGAGTCGGCCGTGAAGGAGACGGAGGACGTCGGCAGTTTGCTGTTCTTCACCTTTCAGGTTGGTCTAAAAATAGTCTGACTTATAAAGAGTCAACAGGTCAGGTGATGACCCACGACCTCCTCTGATAGGTGCACATCAGTGGGAAGCCGCTGGGTCGCCTCGGCAACCTGCAGGTGGAGTTTGATTGGCCGACAGAGGTGTCCAATGGGAAGTGGCTGCTGTACCTCACAGAGATCCAAGTGAACGACTCGTCAGAGGCTCGCTGTGCTCCGGCGGGCGACATCATCAACCCCCTCAATCTACTGGTAACTATGGCAACATGAGGTCCTGGTGGTTCACATCAGACTTTGTTAGAAGTTCTGAAGAGAAGAATCTCTGAGTTCTCTCAAAGTCTTCAGTCCAGCAGAAACTTCTTGATGATTAATAATGACGGTTAACATCCTAAAGCTTGTTTACATACTGAGGTGTGACACAGGAACCTGGTCTACAGGGAAAGACCCAGATCATCACACATGAACGACTGGTTCAACTGTGTTATAGTCGGTTCTCCATATTTGTCCTCCTTAAAAAACATTGTTTATTAATATGAATCCGTTGGTTTGTTGCATGTACATGTTTTAGATTCACTAACTCCAGAATGAGAAGGAAGATGACTTGTTTGTGTTGACTGTGTTTGCTCAGCTGTCAAAGGAGGAGAAGAGAAAGAGGAGGAGTCTGGAGGACAAGAAGGAGGAGCCGAGAGAAAAACCTCTACCTGTCCTCCACCAGAAGAAGAAGACGTCCTATATTCTGGTATAAACTCTGGGTCAATTGATTTGATGGGCGGGGCTAAACATCCAGTAAATGATGGTACCTCAGGTATAAAAGTACAAATTTGTGTGCAGGACTGTGTTCACGGAGCTAAATGTGTGACCTTCGTCTGTCCGCTGACCAACATGAAGAACTCAGCAACTCTGACTGTCAGAGCCAGACTGTGGAACTCCACCATGATGGAGGTACGAACTCTGTGTACTACCTGCTCAGGTAC
Source organism: Pholis gunnellus (assembly GCF_910591455.1). Taxonomy (NCBI): domain Eukaryota; kingdom Metazoa; phylum Chordata; class Actinopteri; order Perciformes; family Pholidae; genus Pholis; species Pholis gunnellus. Next base: position 22,251,182 of record NC_136544.1, read on the forward strand.
TCTGTTCTCTACCTGTTCAGGTATCTATATCAGATCTTCTTGTGTGTTTCAGGACTACAGAGATGCTCGCAGTGTGTTGGTTCGAGGTCGGGCGACTCTGAAGCTGCAGACGAACAAACCGACCATCAACATGGAGCCTCACAGCTCAGAGGTACCGAACCGAGAGTTCTTCTTGTTGTGGTTCTCAGTGTTCCCAGTGTTCTCAGTCCGCCATGAAGAGATTTACAAACAGTGGAATTACAACTTCCTGGTCAGTCAAGTGCTGTCACGAGGCCCAAAAAGACTTCTTCCCATTGACTTACATTGAGAAAGAGACGAGGATGATTTATTTTGAGGTGATTGAACACTCCTCTAACGTCCATGAGTTCCCTCTTGAATCCGTGTTCTTCCTCTGCAGATTGAAGTCCACATCTATCCCGACCCGGGTCAGCAGCCGGGGTCCAAAGCCCCCATGTGGATCGTCTTGGTCTCCGTCCTGGCTGGAGTCTTATTGATGGCTGTGATCTGCCTGCTGCTCTGGAAGGTAAACTGGATCCTGAGACAGACCTCTGAATGAATGGTTTCAGGATATACGGCCAACCAAAAGTCCACAGAAGTGACTGTAAAATGATTCATGTCAAACGTCATCGTCACCTCCTGGTTTGGTAAAGTGCCGTTGTGTCGCCCCCTGCTGTTCAATGTGGGTTTTTCAGGAGAGCCGGCAGCAGAGAGAGACGTACCAGGCCAAGACTCAGAGAGCCCACATGAAGAGCCAGCCATCTGAGAGGGAGAGGCCGGACCAGGAGCTCTGAGTCCGAACCAGGAGCTCTGAGTCCGGACCAGGAGCTCTGAGTCCGGACCAGGAGCTCTGAGTCCGGACCAGGAGCTCTGAGTCCGTCTGTAAGGACCAGCTGTTGACCCACTT
>NC_136544.1:22262085-22267085 GCF_910591455.1 Pholis gunnellus
TTAGGGTTAGGGTTAGGGTTAGGGTTAGGGTTAGGGTTAGGGTTAGGGTTAGGGTTAGGGTTAGGGTTAGGGTTAGGGTTAGGGTTAGGGTTAGGGTTAGGGTTAGGGTTAGGGTTAGGGTTAGGGTTAGGGTTAGGGTTAGGGTTAGGGTTAGGGTTAGGGTTAGGGTTAGGGTTAGGGTTAGGGTTAGGGTTAGGGTTAGGGTTAGGGTTAGGGTTAGGGTTAGGGTTAGGGTTAGGGTTAGGGTTAGGGTTAGGGTTAGGGTTAGGGTTAGGGTTAGGGTTAGGGTTAGGGTTAGGGTTAGGGTTAGGGTTAGGGTTAGGGTTAGGGTTAGGGTTAGGGTTAGGGTTAGGGTTAGGGTTAGGGTTAGGGTTAGGGTTAGGGTTAGGGTTAGGGTTAGGGTTAGGGTTAGGGTTAGGGTTAGGGTTAGGGTTAGGGTTAGGGTTAGGGTTAGGGTTAGGGTTAGGGTTAGGGTTAGGGTTAGGGTTAGGGTTAGGGTTAGGGTTAGGGTTAGGGTTAGGGTTAGGGTTAGGGTTAGGGTTAGGGTTAGGGTTAGGGTTAGGGTTAGGGTTAGGGTTAGGGTTAGGGTTAGGGTTAGGGTTAGGGTTAGGGTTAGGGTTAGGGTTAGGGTTAGGGTTAGGGTTAGGGTTAGGGTTAGGGTTAGGGTTAGGGTTAGGGTTAGGGTTAGGGTTAGGGTTAGGGTTAGGGTTAGGGTTAGGGTTAGGGTTAGGGTTAGGGTTAGGGTTAGGGTTAGGGTTAGGGTTAGGGTTAGGGTTAGGGTTAGGGTTAGGGTTAGGGTTAGGGTTAGGGTTAGGGTTAGGGTTAGGGTTAGGGTTAGGGTTAGGGTTAGGGTTAGGGTTAGGGTTAGGGTTAGGGTTAGGGTTAGGGTTAGGGTTAGGGTTAGGGTTAGGGTTAGGGTTAGGGTTAGGGTTAGGGTTAGGGTTAGGGTTAGGGTTAGGGTTAGGGTTAGGGTTAGGGTTAGGGTTAGGGTTAGGGTTAGGGTTAGGGTTAGGGTTAGGGTTAGGGTTAGGGTTAGGGTTAGGGTTAGGGTTAGGGTTAGGGTTAGGGTTAGGGTTAGGGTTAGGGTTAGGGTTAGGGTTAGGGTTAGGGTTAGGGTTAGGGTTAGGGTTAGGGTTAGGGTTAGGGTTAGGGTTAGGGTTAGGGTTAGGGTTAGGGTTAGGGTTAGGGTTAGGGTTAGGGTTAGGGTTAGGGTTAGGGTTAGGGTTAGGGTTAGGGTTAGGGTTAGGGTTAGGGTTAGGGTTAGGGTTAGGGTTAGGGTTAGGGTTAGGGTTAGGGTTAGGGTTAGGGTTAGGGTTAGGGTTAGGGTTAGGGTTAGGGTTAGGGTTAGGGTTAGGGTTAGGGTTAGGGTTAGGGTTAGGGTTAGGGTTAGGGTTAGGGTTAGGGTTAGGGTTAGGGTTAGGGTTAGGGTTAGGGTTAGGGTTAGGGTTAGGGTTAGGGTTAGGGTTAGGGTTAGGGTTAGGGTTAGGGTTAGGGTTAGGGTTAGGGTTAGGGTTAGGGTTAGGGTTAGGGTTAGGGTTAGGGTTAGGGTTAGGGTTAGGGTTAGGGTTAGGGTTAGGGTTAGGGTTAGGGTTAGGGTTAGGGTTAGGGTTAGGGTTAGGGTTAGGGTTAGGGTTAGGGTTAGGGTTAGGGTTAGGGTTAGGGTTAGGGTTAGGGTTAGGGTTAGGGTTAGGGTTAGGGTTAGGGTTAGGGTTAGGGTTAGGGTTAGGGTTAGGGTTAGGGTTAGGGTTAGGGTTAGGGTTAGGGTTAGGGTTAGGGTTAGGGTTAGGGTTAGGGTTAGGGTTAGGGTTAGGGTTAGGGTTAGGGTTAGGGTTAGGGTTAGGGTTAGGGTTAGGGTTAGGGTTAGGGTTAGGGTTAGGGTTAGGGTTAGGGTTAGGGTTAGGGTTAGGGTTAGGGTTAGGGTTAGGGTTAGGGTTAGGGTTAGGGTTAGGGTTAGGGTTAGGGTTAGGGTTAGGGTTAGGGTTAGGGTTAGGGTTAGGGTTAGGGTTAGGGTTAGGGTTAGGGTTAGGGTTAGGGTTAGGGTTAGGGTTAGGGTTAGGGTTAGGGTTAGGGTTAGGGTTAGGGTTAGGGTTAGGGTTAGGGTTAGGGTTAGGGTTAGGGTTAGGGTTAGGGTTAGGGTTAGGGTTAGGGTTAGGGTTAGGGTTAGGGTTAGGGTTAGGGTTAGGGTTAGGGTTAGGGTTAGGGTTAGGGTTAGGGTTAGGGTTAGGGTTAGGGTTAGGGTTAGGGTTAGGGTTAGGGTTAGGGTTAGGGTTAGGGTTAGGGTTAGGGTTAGGGTTAGGGTTAGGGTTAGGGTTAGGGTTAGGGTTAGGGTTAGGGTTAGGGTTAGGGTTAGGGTTAGGGTTAGGGTTAGGGTTAGGGTTAGGGTTAGGGTTAGGGTTAGGGTTAGGGTTAGGGTTAGGGTTAGGGTTAGGGTTAGGGTTAGGGTTAGGGTTAGGGTTAGGGTTAGGGTTAGGGTTAGGGTTAGGGTTAGGGTTAGGGTTAGGGTTAGGGTTAGGGTTAGGGTTAGGGTTAGGGTTAGGGTTAGGGTTAGGGTTAGGGTTAGGGTTAGGGTTAGGGTTAGGGTTAGGGTTAGGGTTAGGGTTAGGGTTAGGGTTAGGGTTAGGGTTAGGGTTAGGGTTAGGGTTAGGGTTAGGGTTAGGGTTAGGGTTAGGGTTAGGGTTAGGGTTAGGGTTAGGGTTAGGGTTAGGGTTAGGGTTAGGGTTAGGGTTAGGGTTAGGGTTAGGGTTAGGGTTAGGGTTAGGGTTAGGGTTAGGGTTAGGGTTAGGGTTAGGGTTAGGGTTAGGGTTAGGGTTAGGGTTAGGGTTAGGGTTAGGGTTAGGGTTAGGGTTAGGGTTAGGGTTAGGGTTAGGGTTAGGGTTAGGGTTAGGGTTAGGGTTAGGGTTAGGGTTAGGGTTAGGGTTAGGGTTAGGGTTAGGGTTAGGGTTAGGGTTAGGGTTAGGGTTAGGGTTAGGGTTAGGGTTAGGGTTAGGGTTAGGGTTAGGGTTAGGGTTAGGGTTAGGGTTAGGGTTAGGGTTAGGGTTAGGGTTAGGGTTAGGGTTAGGGTTAGGGTTAGGGTTAGGGTTAGGGTTAGGGTTAGGGTTAGGGTTAGGGTTAGGGTTAGGGTTAGGGTTAGGGTTAGGGTTAGGGTTAGGGTTAGGGTTAGGGTTAGGGTTAGGGTTAGGGTTAGGGTTAGGGTTAGGGTTAGGGTTAGGGTTAGGGTTAGGGTTAGGGTTAGGGTTAGGGTTAGGGTTAGGGTTAGGGTTAGGGTTAGGGTTAGGGTTAGGGTTAGGGTTAGGGTTAGGGTTAGGGTTAGGGTTAGGGTTAGGGTTAGGGTTAGGGTTAGGGTTAGGGTTAGGGTTAGGGTTAGGGTTAGGGTTAGGGTTAGGGTTAGGGTTAGGGTTAGGGTTAGGGTTAGGGTTAGGGTTAGGGTTAGGGTTAGGGTTAGGGTTAGGGTTAGGGTTAGGGTTAGGGTTAGGGTTAGGGTTAGGGTTAGGGTTAGGGTTAGGGTTAGGGTTAGGGTTAGGGTTAGGGTTAGGGTTAGGGTTAGGGTTAGGGTTAGGGTTAGGGTTAGGGTTAGGGTTAGGGTTAGGGTTAGGGTTAGGGTTAGGGTTAGGGTTAGGGTTAGGGTTAGGGTTAGGGTTAGGGTTAGGGTTAGGGTTAGGGTTAGGGTTAGGGTTAGGGTTAGGGTTAGGGTTAGGGTTAGGGTTAGGGTTAGGGTTAGGGTTAGGGTTAGGGTTAGGGTTAGGGTTAGGGTTAGGGTTAGGGTTAGGGTTAGGGTTAGGGTTAGGGTTAGGGTTAGGGTTAGGGTTAGGGTTAGGGTTAGGGTTAGGGTTAGGGTTAGGGTTAGGGTTAGGGTTAGGGTTAGGGTTAGGGTTAGGGTTAGGGTTAGGGTTAGGGTTAGGGTTAGGGTTAGGGTTAGGGTTAGGGTTAGGGTTAGGGTTAGGGTTAGGGTTAGGGTTAGGGTTAGGGTTAGGGTTAGGGTTAGGGTTAGGGTTAGGGTTAGGGTTAGGGTTAGGGTTAGGGTTAGGGTTAGGGTTAGGGTTAGGGTTAGGGTTAGGGTTAGGGTTAGGGTTAGGGTTAGGGTTAGGGTTAGGGTTAGGGTTAGGGTTAGGGTTAGGGTTAGGGTTAGGGTTAGGGTTAGGGTTAGGGTTAGGGTTAGGGTTAGGGTTAGGGTTAGGGTTAGGGTTAGGGTTAGGGTTAGGGTTAGGGTTAGGGTTAGGGTTAGGGTTAGGGTTAGGGTTAGGGTTAGGGTTAGGGTTAGGGTTAGGGTTAGGGTTAGGGTTAGGGTTAGGGTTAGGGTTAGGGTTAGGGTTAGGGTTAGGGTTAGGGTTAGGGTTAGGGTTAGGGTTAGGGTTAGGGTTAGGGTTAGGGTTAGGGTTAGGGTTAGGGTTAGGGTTAGGGTTAGGGTTAGGGTTAGGGTTAGGGTTAGGGTTAGGGTTAGGGTTAGGGTTAGGGTTAGGGTTAGGGTTAGGGTTAGGGTTAGGGTTAGGGTTAGGGTTAGGGTTAGGGTTAGGGTTAGGGTTAGGGTTAGGGTTAGGGTTAGGGTTAGGGTTAGGGTTAGGGTTAGGGTTAGGGTTAGGGTTAGGGTTAGGGTTAGGGTTAGGGTTAGGGTTAGGGTTAGGGTTAGGGTTAGGGTTAGGGTTAGGGTTAGGGTTAGGGTTAGGGTTAGGGTTAGGGTTAGGGTTAGGGTTAGGGTTAGGGTTAGGGTTAGGGTTAGGGTTAGGGTTAGGGTTAGGGTTAGGGTTAGGGTTAGGGTTAGGGTTAGGGTTAGGGTTAGGGTTAGGGTTAGGGTTAGGGTTAGGGTTAGGGTTAGGGTTAGGGTTAGGGTTAGGGTTAGGGTTAGGGTTAGGGTTAGGGTTAGGGTTAGGGTTAGGGTTAGGGTTAGGGTTAGGGTTAGGGTTAGGGTTAGGGTTAGGGTTAGGGTTAGGGTTAGGGTTAGGGTTAGGGTTAGGGTTAGGGTTAGGGTTAGGGTTAGGGTTAGGGTTAGGGTTAGGGTTAGGGTT